>NC_091388.1:120000-168781 GCF_038502225.1 Cherax quadricarinatus
GTTTAGTTAAACAGCGTCTGTTTAGCTTCCGTTTAGTTAAACAGCGTCTGTTTAGCTTCCGTTTAGTTAAACAGCGTCTGTTTAGCTTCCGTTTAGTTAAACAGCGTCTGTTTAGCTTCCGTTTAGTTAAACAGCGTCTGTTTAGCTTCCGTTTAGTTAAACAGCGTCTGTTTAGCTTCCGTTTAGCTAAACAGCGTCTGTTTAGCTTCCGTTAAGCTAAACAGCGTCTGTTTAGCTTCCGTTTAGTTAAACAGCGTCTGTTTAGCTTCCGTTTAGTTAAACAGCGTCTGTTTAGCTTCCGTTTAGTTAAACAGCGTCTGTTTAGCTTCCGTTTAGTTAAACAGCGTCTGTTTAGCTTCCGTTTAGTTAAACAGCGTCTGTTTAGCTTCCGTTTAGTTAAACAGCGTCTGTTTATCTTCCATTTAGTTAAACAGCGTCTGTTTAGCTTCCGTTTAGTTAAACAGCGTCTGTTTAGCTTCCGTTTAGTTAAACAGCGTCTGTTTGGCTTCCGTTTAGTTAAACAGCGCCTGTTTAGCTTCCGTTTAGTTAAACAGCGCCTGTTTAGCTTCCGTTTAGTTAAACAGCGCCTGTTTAGCTTCCGTTTAGTTAAACAGCGTCTGTTTGGCTTCCGTTTAGTTAAACAGCGCCTATTTAGCTTCCGTTTAGCTAAACAGCGTCTGTTTAGCTTCCGTTTAGTTAAACAGCGTCTGTTTAGCTTCCCTGCTACAAAAATTACCATTATCAGCCAAGTTATTGTTTAATCTCAGTTTCTGGCTTTTATTACCATTTCACTTTTATTAATAATTTTATTTACTGTTTTTTCATACCAAATAATGTTATAACGAAAATAAATACAATAAACGGCCTTCAGTTTTATTTATGTCAAGATGGAGCTTTTGGTCATCTGACCGAGGCCTTCCCCTGGCTTACCCCTCCATCTCTTTAATTATGATGGTTATAATTATAACCACTTATCGAGGTTGTACTGTAAATAATGATCTTGCGAATAATTAGTTAAACGTCTACTTTTTGTCCAATGTGGAGTTTGTCGCAGAAGTGATACAATGAGTGATACAATGAGTGATACAATGAGTGATACAATGAGTCTGATACAATGAGTGATAAAATGAGTGATACAATGAGTGATACAATGAGTGATACAATGAATCTGATACAATGAGTGATACAATGAGTTTGATACAATGAGTGATACAATGAGTGATACAATGAGTGATACAATGAGTGATACAATGAGTTTGATACAATGAGTTTGATACAATGAGTGATACAATGAGTGATACAATGAGTGATACAATGAGTGATACAATGAGTTTGATACAATGAGTGATACAATGAGTGATACAATGAGTGATACAATGAGTTTGATACAACGAGTTTGATACAATGAGTGATACAATGAGTTTGATACAATGAGTAATACAATGAGTGATACAATGAGTTTGATACAATGAGTGATACAATGAGTGATACAATGAGTGATACAATGAGTTTGATACAATGAGTTTGATACAATGAGTGATACAATGAGTGATACAAAGAGTTTGATACAATGAGTGATACAGTGAGTGATACAATGAGTGATACAATGAGTCTGATACAATGAGTGATACAATGAGTGATACAATGAGTCTGATACAATGAGTGATACAATGAGTTTGATAAAATGAGTGATACAATGAGTGATACAATGAGTTTGATACAATGAGTGATACAATGAGTGATACAATGAGTGATACAATGAGTGATACAATGAGTCTGATACAATGAGTGATACAATGAGTTTGATACAATGAGTTTGATACAATGAGTGATACAATGAGTGATACAATGAGTCTGATACAATGAGTGATACAATGAGTGATACAATGAGTGATACAATGAGTGATACAATGAGTTTGATACAATGAGTGATACAATGAGTGATACAATGAGTGATACAATGAGTTTGATACGATGAGTCTGATACAATGAGTTTGATACAATGAGTTTGATACAATGAGTTTGATACGATGATACAATGAGTTTGATGCAATGAGTTTGATACGATGAGTCTGATACAATGAGTTTGATACAATGAGTTTGATACAATGAGTTTGATACAGTGAGTCTGATACAATGAGTTTGATACGATGATACAATGAGTTTGATGCAATGAGTTTGATACGATGAGTCTGATACAATGACTTTGATACAATGAGTTTATACAATGAGTTTGATACAATGAGTCTGATACAATGAGTTTGATACGATGATACAATGAGTTTGATGCAAGGAGTTTGATACGATGAGTCTGATACAATGAGTTTGATACAATGAGTCTGTTACAATGAGTTTGATACAATGAGTTTGATACGATGAATCTGATAGAATGAGTTTGATACAATGAGTCTGATACAATGAGTGATACAATAAGCCTGATACAATGAGTGATACAATAAGCCTGATACAATAAGCCTGATACAATGAGTCTGATACAATAAGCCTGATACAATAAGCCTGATACAATAAGCCTGATACAATAAGCCTGATACAATAAGCCTGATACAATAAGCCTGATACAATAAGCCTGATACAATGAGTCTGATACAATAAGCCTGATACAATGAGTCTGATACAATAAGCCTGATACAATAAGCCCGATACAATGAGTCTGATACAATAAGGCTGATACAATAAATCTGATACAATAATCCTGATTCAATAAGCCTGATACATTAAGCCTGATACAATGAGTCTTATACAATAAGCCTGATACAATGAGTCTGATACAATAAGCCTGATTCAATAAGCCTGATACAATAAGCCTGATACAATAACCCTGATACAATAAGCCTGATACAATAAGCCTGATACAATAAGCCTGATAAAATAAGCCTGATACAATGAGTCTGATACAATAAGCCTGATACAATGAGTCTGATACAATAAGCCTGATACAATAAGCCTGATAAAATAAGCCTGATACAATGAGTCTGATACAATAAGCCTGATACAATGAGTCTGATACAATAAGCCTGATACAATGAGTCTGATACAATAAGCCTGATACAATGAGTCTGATACAATAAGCCTGATACAATGAGTCTGATACAATAAGCCTGATACAATGAGTCTGATACAATAAGCCTGATACAATGAGTCTGATACAATAAGCCTGATGCAATGAGTCTGATACAATAAGCCTGATACAATGAGTCTGATACAATAAGCCTGATACAATGAGTGATACAATAAGCCTGATACAATGAGTCTGATACAATAAGCCTGATACAATGAGTCTGATACAATAAGCCTGATACAACAAGCCTGATACAATATGCCTGATACAATGAGTCTGATACAATAAGCCTGATACAACAAGCCTGATAAAATAAGCCTGATACAATGAGTCTGATACAATAAGCCTGATACAATGAGTGATACAATAAGCCTGATACAATGAGTCTGATACAGTATGTGGTCCTGTGGCATCATACAAGGTGCAGTGCTGTGTACACTCATATTTACCCAAATTATTTTGTCGTATATAAAATAACTCACAAAATCGTAATGACATAATTGCAAACAAACCAAGCCACTTGGTGGGGTTAGAACCCGCGATCAGAGAGTCATAAAGCCTCAGACCGTAGCTGGTCCAGTGGCTAACGCGTCGGTCTGGAGTTTTGAGATTCTCTGATCGTGGGTTCTAACCCCACCCATGGTATAGTTTAATAACAAAATAATTATGTACGTAAGTATTTTATTTCCATAATTTTGAGTAATAAAACTGTATATTACAGCATAAATAAAGAGAAATATAGAACTGTACAGATAAGATAAGATAAGATTTCGTTCGGATTTTTAACCCCGGAGGGTTAGCCACCCAGGATAACCCAAGAAAGTCAGTGCGTCATCGAGGACTGTCTAACTTATTTCCATTGTGGTCCTTAATCTTGTCCCCCAGGATGCCACCCACACCAGTCGACTAACACCCAGGTACCTATTTGCTGCTAGGTGAACAGGACGACAGGTGTAAGGAAACGTGTCGGAATGTTTCCACCCACCGGCAGGTTAGGTAAGGTTTGTCAGGAAACAGGATAAATGTTTCCTGACGCGAGTCGCACCCATGTGACGACCAGCAGCTGGAGCTTTTGGTCGTCTGTCTGAAGCCTTCCACTGTCTTACCCCTCCACGCCTTTAAAAACTAATGGTTTAATTAAAACCATAGATAGTCTTGGTTTAAACTATAAGCTGGGGGTGAGAGTAAGTCCATTAGAATGTAAACTGACTTAGCTAACACATGTTGCGTATTAAATATACGCAAAATACGCATAATATAAATTTCTATGCAAGTTGAATCAAGTACAGGAATTATCTATGAAATATTTCCTTCCTGTACTGCGTCTACGCATGCTGTTGCAACTCTTGAGAACAATGAGTACTGAGTTAATACATGCAATGAGCATTCATACAGTATGTACGTATACATTTTCCCGTTGAACAAATTTAAAAATGTCTGGAGAGTAGAGATGTGTGGTGTTTGGAACCTGCCTAACCATAACATGTTTGGTGATTTATGGTTATAGATCCACATGTAACCTCGCCAGGTAACCTCGCCAGTGTAATGGTTAGCACCCTGGACTTCGAATCCAGAGATCCGAGTTCGGGTCTCGGTGGGACCTTCGCTGACTTTTAGGTGGCCCGGTGGCCTGGTGGCTAAAGCTCCCGCTTCACACACGGAGGGCCCGGGTTCGATTCCCGGCGGGTGGAAACATTTCGACACGTTTCCTTACACCTGTTGTCCTGTTCACCTAGCAGCAAATAGGTACCTGGGTGTTAGTCGACTGGTGTGGGTCGCATCCTGGGGGACAAGATTAAGGACCCCAATGGAAATAAGTTAGACAGTCCTCGATGACGCACTGACTTTCTTGGGTTATCCTGGGTGGCTAACCCTCCGGGGTTAAAAATCCGAACGAAATCTTATCTTATCTTATCTTATCTTAAGGCGAGGTTACAGAGAAGTACAGTGTCAAGTTTGTGGTACTGAGTATTGTAGTTTGGAAGGCATACCCACTAATTCAAATTTCTTTTTTATATATTTTCTGGATGCCAGTGTTGAGTTATAATATGCCGCCAGGGTTTATGGATAAGAATTTCCATTCGCCTCGTTCTACAGTGCATATTGCATTACTTTATCTGCAAGTTAATATTTGTTGGGTTGATTCTCCAAGACTAGGTAGAAGATCCAATTTGTTGGTTGTCATCCAAGAAGATATGTTTACAAGCCGTTGATTGTCATTCAAGATATCTTTACAAGCCGTTGGTTGTCATTCAAGATATCTTTACAAGCCGTTGATTGTCATTCAAGATATCTTTACAAGCCGTTGATTGTCATTCAAGATATCTTTACAAGCCGTTGATTGTCATTCAAGATATCTTTACAAGCCGTTGATTGTCATTCAAGATATCTTTACAAGCCGTTGATTGTCATTCGAGATATCTTTACAAGCCGTTGATTGTCATTCAAGATATCTTTACAAGCCGTTGATTGTCATTCAAGATATCATTACAAGCCGTTGATTGTCATTCAAGATATCTTTACAAGCCGTTGATTGTCATTCAAGATATCTTTACAAGCCGTTGATTGTCATTCAAGATATCTTTACAAGCCGTTGATTGTCATTCAAGATATCTTTACAAGCCGTTGATTGTCATTCAAGATATCTTTACAAGCCGTTGATTGTCATTCAAGATATCTTTACAAGCCGTTGATTGTCATTCAAGATATCTTTACAAGCCGTTGATTGTCATTCAAGATATCTTTACAAGCTACTCATTGTCATCCAAGAAGATAAATTTATAAGCTCGTCATTGATATTTGTTGAGGGTCTCAGATGACAAAAGTTGTGTCTGCTGGAAAATGAATTGGTGTAAGTTCTGCAAGAAAGGTATAAAATACCGACAATATGAAAGTTAAGACACATATGCAACATCTGGATATCTTTATTGTAGACGTTTCGCCCTCAAGTGGCTTTATCAATACAGATTCTAGGACATAATAGGAAGACAGTAGACAGTATATAGTTCTACTGTCTTCCTATTATGTCCTAGAATTTGTATTAATAAAGCCACTGGAGGGCGAAACGTCTACAATAAAGATACCCAGATGTTACACATGTGTCTTAACTTTCATGGTATAAGTTCCTGTGAGGCATTACGTAGGTCATGATGTTGATGAGAAATACCAGTGGACCTAGGATGCTGCCTAGGACACTCTGTGATGATAATGGTAACCTAGGACGCTGCCTAGGACACTGTGATGATAACAGTGAACCTAGGACTCTGCCTGGGGCACTCTGTGATGATACCAGTGAACCTAGGACACTGCCTAAGGCACTCTGTGATGATGCCAGTGAACCTAGGACACTGCCTAAGGCACTCTGTGATGATACCAGAGAACCTAGGACACTGCCTAAGGCACTCCGTGATGATACCAGTGAACCTAGGACACTGCCTAAGGCACTCTGTGATGATACCAGTGAACCTAGGACACTGCCTAAGGCACTCTGTGATGATACCAGTGAACCTAGGACACTGCCTAAGGCACTCTGTGATGATACCAGAGAACCTAGGACGCTGCCTAGGGCACTCTGTGATGATACATGGAGTTGGTATAACATTCGTCAGAAGACGAGAGAACTGTCTCCTAACACATTTTCAACATACAGACGACTCGTGTACAGTTATAACACATACATGTAGTTGATGAAGCTATGTGATTATTACTCACCTATTGATGTGTGTAGTTGTGATTTTATTTATGCGAGAACACGGCCTCACGGCCTCTGAATATTTTCTCTGACCGCGGGTTCAATCCCGGCCGGGGTATGGTTTGTTTGCAATCGTGTCATTACGATTTCGTGAGTCATTTTCTTGAAATTAATGGACGGATTGAAGTAATTTGATTATTACATCATTATCAGCTTTCCCTGGCCTGAAAAACCATGCTATTTGACTGCAGTTATTTTTATAATGATTGCAAGTTGAAAACTGGCCTGTAGTTGCCTATGTCTAGTGGATCACTATTTGTGTGGGTTGTAGTAACCTGTGATTGATTAAACATGATTGATCATGTACCGCTGGTGATAGAACATTAACACCTTTCTTGTATACATATATATATGTCGTGCTGAATAGGCAGAACTTGCGATCTTGGCTTAAATAGCAACGTTCATCTTGCCATATAGGACAAGTGAACATTTGTGTATGCAATAATTTCGCCAAAATCATTCTGAACCTAACGAAAAAAATATATTTCACTGTTTGTTTAGTATTAAATTATTGTAAACAAATCTAAAATATATTTAGTTGGTTTAGGCTAAAATTAATTGTTCTTGTTATAATAAGGTTAGGTAAGTTTTCTAAGATTCTTTTGGAGCAAAATTATAAATTTTTACATTAAGATTTATGAAAAAAATATATCTTTAAACGTATAAGAGAAAATTTTACAAAGGACTTAATTTTAAATGAGTTCTTGCTAATTGACCAGTTTTACATATTCGGCACGGCATATATATATATATATATATATATATATATATATATATATATATATATATATATATATATATATATATATATATATATATATATATATATATATATATTATATATATATATATATATATATATATATATATATATATATATATATATATATATATATATATATATATATATATATAAAATGGTGATTCGGGTTACGACCGTAATTCGTTCCAGAAGGCTGTTCGAGTGCCAATACCGAACGAATTTGTTCCCATAAGGAATAATGTAAATTAGATTAGTCCATTTCAGACCCCCAAAATACACTTACAAAAGCACTTACAAAAATACACTTACAAAAGCACTTACAAAAATACACTTACAAAAGCACTTACAAAAATACACTTACAAAAGCACTTACAAAAATACACTTACATAATTGAGAGCTGTTCGTATCCCGAGGTACCACTGTATTGCTATATTGGCTTTATTTCTTATTTCGTGTGAGATCGATACCATGCCTAACCCTTCTAGGGTAGGGTAGGTGCCTGAGCCCGAGCCTTTAGCTCATAAGACTGTCATTCCCATTAGGCCCCTTGGGGCGGGGATGGCAGACCAGAGAGGCCTAGCTTGTGGCTAGGCCTGGGGACAGTTGGTCCCAAAGATGAGGAGGTACTTGTATCTCCTCCCATGGGAGACTTAGGTCTCAGACACTCCCTAAAGAAGGAGCCAAGGCCGGGCCACCACATGGAAAAGGCCCGGGCCGGGAGAATACCGGCTAATTTAAAAAAAAAAAAAAAATCGTGTGACCCCTCAAGGAAGGTTCCTTGATGTTGGTGAGAGGCTCTTGATTTAGGGAATTGAATCTGTGCTCCAGTTCCCCGAATTAAGAGTCAATGCCTTCCACATCCCCCCCCCCAGGCGCTGTATAATCCTCCGGGTTTAGCGCTTCTCCCTTGATTATAATAATAATAATAATAATAATAATAATAATAATAATAATAATAATAATCTTATTTCGTGTTTTAGCGTATTTATTACTGAAGTTACTTAGTTGAGGCTAGAAATACGCTGGGTAACTACCAGTGAGACAATCTCTAACTTGGGCAAGAGAGAGTTTAGCAACTTTGCTAGTTTAGTTACGTTTGCCACAAGTCGAAGAATTTATTTCGGTTATCTACTATTTCAGTAGATAACCAACAAATAAATGAATTAAACAAGTGTCCATTCATCTAATTATCGGTTTTCTAGATAATTTACACAATAATAATACCTAAAATAAGGATAATATAAGAATGATACCTAAAATAAGGATAATACAAGAATAATAATACCTAAAATAAGGATAATATAAGAATGATACCTAAAATAAGGATAATACAAGAATAATAATACCTAAAATAGGGATAATACAAGAATAATAATACCTAAAATAGGGATAATACAAGAATAATAATACCTAAAATAGGGATAATACAAGAATAATAATACCTAAAATAGGGATAATACAAGAATAATAATACCTAAAATAGGGATAATACAAGAATAATAATACCTAAAATAGGGATAATACAAGAATAATAATACCTAAAATAGGGATAATACAAGAATAATAATACCTAAAATAGGTATAATACAAGAATAATAATACCTAAAATAGGGATAATACAAGAATAATAATACCTAAAATAGGTATAATACAAGAATAATAATACCTAAAATAGGGATATATAAATAGATATATACACGTCAACGTGTTTCTATCTATTGTATTAAATATATTTAAATATATGTGAAAAGTACCACTAAGGGAAACTTGGGCGTTAATTATTATACAATACAATAGCCTAGAAATGTATCCTGAGCGTTATTACTAGACGATACAATAGTCTAGAAATGTATCCTGTGTGTTATTACTAGACGATACAATAGTCTAGAAATGTATCGTGAGTTATTACTAGACGATACAATAGTCTAGTAATGTATCCTGAGCGTTATTACTAGACGATACAATAGTCTAGAAATGTATCGTGAGTTATTACTAGACGATACAATAGTCTAGAAATGTATCGTGAGTTATTACTAGACGATACAATAGTCTAGTAATGTATCCTGAGCGTTATTACTAGACGATACAATAGTCTAGAAATGTATCCTGAGCGTTATTACTAGACGATACAATAGTCTAGAAATGTATCGTGAGTGTTATTACTAGACGATACAATAGCCTAGAAATGTATCGTGAGTTATTACTAGACGATACAATAGTCTAGAAATGTATCCTGAGTGTTATTACTAGACGATACAATAGTCTAGAAATGTATCGTGAGCCTTATTACTAGACGATACAATAGTCTAGAAATGTATCGTGAGCGTTATTACTAGACGATACAATAGTCTAGAAATGTATCCTGAGTGTTATTACTAGACGATACAATAGTCTAGAAATGTATCATGAGTTATTACTAGACGATACAATAGTCTAGAAATGTATCCTGAGCGTTATTACTAGACGATACAATAGTCTAGAAATGTATCGTGAGCGTTATTACTAGACGATACAATAGTCTAGAAATGTATCGTGAGCGTTATTACTAGACGATACAATAGTCTAGAAATGTATCGTGAGCGTTATTACTAGACGATACAATAGCCTAGAAATGTATCCTGAGCGTTATTACTAGACGATACAATAGTCTAGAAATGTATCCTGAGCGTTATTACTAGACGATACAATAGCCTAGAAATGTATCGTGAGCGTTATTACTAGACGATACAATAGTCTAGAAATGTATCCTGAGTGTTATTACTAGACGATACAATAGTCTAGAAATGTATCCTGAGTGTTATTACTAGACGATACAATAGTCTAGAAATGTATCCTGAGTGTTATTACTAGACGATACAATAGCCTAGAAATGTATCGTGAGCGTTATTACTAGACGATACAATAGCCTAGAAATGTATCGTGAGCGTTATTACTAGACGATACAATAGTCTAGAAATGTATCCTGAGTGTTATTACTAGACGATACAATAGTCTAGAAATGTATCCTGAGTGTTATTACTAGACGATACAATAGTCTAGAAATGTATCGTGAGCGTTATTACTAGACGATACAATAGCCTAGAAATGTATCCTGAGCGTTATTACTAGACGATACAATAGTCTAGAAATGTATCCTGAGCGTTATTACTAGACGATACAATAGCCTAGAAATGTATCGTGAGCGTTATTACTAGACGATACAATAGTCTAGAAATGTATCCTGAGTGTTATTACTAGACGATACAATAGTCTAGAAATGTATCCTGAGTGTTATTACTAGACGATACAATAGTCTAGAAATGTATCCTGAGTGTTATTACTAGACGATACAATAGCCTAGAAATGTATCGTGAGCGTTATTACTAGACGATACAATAGTCTAGAAATGTATCGTGAGCGTTATTACTAGACGATACAATAGTCTAGAAATGTATCCTGAGCGTTATTACTAGACGATACAATAGCCTAGAAATGTATCGTGAGCGTCCTTACTAGAAAATACAATAGTCTAGAAATGTATCCTGAGTATTTACAAGGTACATAATTAGTGTTAGCAAATATCGTTCCTGCATATAATGGTGTAAATTAGAGTGGCATTTCAACATGCTAGGTGAGCTGGGAGTCTTATACCTGCTAGGTGAGCTGGGAGTCTTATACCTGCTAGGTGAGCTGGGAGTCTTATACCTGCTAGGTGAGCTGGGAGTCTTATACCTGCTAGGTGAGCTGGGAGTCTTATACCTGCTAGGTGAGCTGGGAGTCTTATACCTGCTAGGTGAGCTGGGAGTCTTATACCTGCTAGGTGAGCTGGGAGTCTTATACCTGCTAGGTGAGCTGGGAGTCTTATACCTGCTAGGTGAGCTGGGAGTCTTATACCTGCTAGGTGAGCTGGGAGTCTTATACCTGCTAGGTGAGCTGGGAGTCTTATACCTGCTAGGTGAGCTGGGAGTCTTATACCTGCTATGTGAGCTGGGAGTCTTATACCTGCTAGGTGAGCTGGGAGTCTTATACCTGCTAGGTGAGCTGGGAGTCTTATACCTGCTAGGTGAGCTGGGAGTCTTATACCTGCTAGGTGAGCTGGGAGTCTTATACCTGCTAGGTGAGCTGGGAGTCTTATACCTGCTAGGTGAGCTGGGAGTCTTATACCTGCTAGGTGAGCTGGGAGTCTTATACCTGCTATGTGAGCTGGGAGTCTTATACCTGCTAGGTGAGCTGGGAGTCTTATACCTGCTAGGTGAGCTGGGAGTCTTATACCTGCTATGTGAGCTGGGAGTCTTATACCTGCTAGGTGAGCTGGGAGTCTTATACCTGCTAGGTGAGCTGGGAGTCTTATACCTGCTAGGTGAGCTGGGAGTCTTATACCTGCTAGGTGAGCTGGGAGTCTTATACCTGCTAGGTGAGCTGGGAGTCTTATACCTGCTAGGTGAGCTGGGAGTCTTATACCTGCTAGGTGAGCTGGGAGTCTTATACCTGCTATGTGAGCTGGGAGTCTTATACCTGCTAGGTGAGCTGGGAGTCTTATACCTGCTAGGTGAGCTGGGAGTCTTATACCTGCTAGGCGAGCTGGGAGTCTTATACCTGCTAGGTGAGCTGGGAGTCTTATACCTGCTAGGTGAGCTGGGAGTCTTATACCTGCTAGGTGAGCTGGGAGTCTTATACCTGCTATGTGAGCTGGGAGTCTTATACCTGCTAGGTGAGCTGGGAGTCTTATACCTGCTAGGTGAGCTGGGAGTCTTATACCTGCTAGGTGAGCTGGGAGTCTTATACCTGCTAGGTGAGCTGGGAGTGTTATACCTGCTAGGTGAGCTGGGAGTCTTATACCTGCTAGGTGAGCTGGGAGTCTTATACCTGCTATGTGAGCTGGGAGTCTTATACCTGCTAGGTGAGCTGGGAGTCTTATACCTGCTAGGTGAGCTGGGAGTCTTATACCTGCTAGGTGAGCTGGGAGTCTTATACCTGCTAGGTGAGCTGGGAGTCTTATACCTGCTAGGTGAGCTGGGAGTCTTATACCTGCTAGGTGAGCTGGGAGTCTTATACCTGCTAGGTGAGCTGGGAGTCTTATACCTGCTAGGTGAGCTGGGAGTCTTATACCTGCTAGGTGAGCTGGGAGTCTTATACCTGCTAGGTGAGCTGGGAGTCTTATACCTGCTAGGTGAGCTGGGAGTCTTATACCTGCTAGGTGAGCTGGGAGTCTTATACCTGCTAGGTGAGCTGGGAGTCTTATACCTGCTAGGTGAGCTGGGAGTCTTATACCTGCTAGGTGAGCTGGGAGTCTTATACATGCTAGGTGAGCTGGGAGTCTTATACCTGCTAGGTGAGCTGGGAGTCTTATACCTGCTAGGTGAGCTGGGAGTCTTATACCTGCTAGGTGAGCTGGGAGTCTTATACCTGCTAGGTGAGCTGGGAGTCTTATACCTGCTAGGCGAGCTGGGAGTCTTATACCTGCTAGGTGAGCTGGGAGTCTTATACCTGCTAGGTGAGCTGGGAGTCTTATACCTGCTAGGCGAGCTGGGAGTCTTATACCTGCTAGGTGAGCTGGGAGTCTTATACCTGCTAGGTGAGCTGGGAGTCTTATACCTGCTAGGTGAGCTGGGAGTCTTATACCTGCTAGGTGAGCTGGGAGTCTTATACCTGCTAGGTGAGCTGGGAGTCTTATACCTGCTAGGTGAGCTGGGAGTCTTATACCTGCTAGGTGAGCTGGGAGTCTTATACCTGCTAGGTGAGCTGGGAGTCTTATACCTGCTAGGTGAGCTGGGAGTCTTATACCTGCTAGGTGAGCTGGGAGTCTTATACCTGCTAGATGAGCTGGGAGTCTTATACCTGCTAGGTGAGCTGGGAGTCTTATACCTGCTAGGTGAGCTGGGAGTCTTATACCTGCTAGGTGAGCTGGGAGTCTTATACCTGCTAGGTGAGCTGGGAGTATTATACCTGCTAGGTGAGCTGGGAGTCTTATACCTGCTAGGTGAGCTGGGAGTCTTATACCTGCTAGGTGAGCTGGGAGTCTTATACCTGCTAGGTGACCTGGGAGTCTTATACCTGCTAGGTGAGCTGGGAGTCTTATACCTGCTAGGTGACCTGGGAGTCTTATACCTGCTAGGTGAGCTGGGAGTCTTATACATGCTAGGTGAGCTGGGAGTCTTATACCTGCTAGGTGAGCTGGGAGTCTTATACCTGCTAGGTGAGCTGGGAGTCTTATACCTGCTAGGTGAGCTGGGAGTCTTATACCTGCTAGGTGAGCTGGGAGTCTTATACCTGCTAGGTGAGCTGGGAGTCTTATACCTGCTAGGTGAGCTGGGAGTCTTATACCTGCTAGGTGAGCTGGGAGTCTTATACCTGCTAGGTGAGCTGGGAGTCTTATACCTGCTAGGTGAGCTGGGAGTCTTATACCTGCTAGGTGAGCTGGGAGTCTTATACCTGCTAGGTGAGCTGGGAGTCTTATACCTGCTAGGTGAGCTGGGAGTCTTATACCTGCTAGGTGAGCTGGGAGTCTTATACCTGCTAGGTGAGCTGGGAGTCTTATACCTGCTAGGTGAGCTGGGAGTCTTATACCTGCTAGGTGAGCTGGGAGTCTTATACCTGCTAGGTGAGCTGGGAGTCTTATACCTGCTAGGTGAGCTGGGAGTCTTATACCTGCTAGGTGAGCTGGGAGTCTTATACCTGCTAGGTGAGCTGGGAGTCTTATACCTGCTAGGTGAGCTGGGAGTCTTATACCTGCTAGGTGAGCTGGGAGTATTATACCTGCTAGGTGAGCTGGGAGTCTTATACCTGCTAGGTGAGCTGGGAGTCTTATACCTGCTAGGTGAGCTGGGAGTCTTATACCTGCTAGGTGACCTGGGAGTCTTATACCTGCTAGGTGAGCTGGGAGTCTTATACCTGCTAGGTGAGCTGGGAGTCTTATACCTGCTAGGTGAGCTGGGAGTCTTATACATGCTAGGTGAGCTGGGAGTCTTATACCTGCTAGGTGAGCTGGGAGTCTTATACCTGCTAGGTGAGCTGGGAGCTAGGTGAGCTGGGAGTCTTATACCTGCTAGGTGAGCTGGGAGTCTTATACCTGCTAGGTGAGCTGGGAGTCTTATACCTGCTAGGTGAGCTGGGAGTCTTATACCTGCTAGGTGAGCTGGGAGTCTTATACCTGCTAGGTGAGCTGGGAGTCTTATACCTGCTAGGTGAGCTGGGAGTCTTATACCTGCTAGGTGAGCTGGGAGTCTTATACCTGCTAGGTGAGCTGGGAGTCTTATACCTGCTTGGTGAGCTGGGAGTCTTATACCTGCTAGGTGAGCTGGGAGTCTTATACCTGCTAGGTGAGCTGGGAGTCTTATACCTGCTAGGTGAGCTGGGAGTCTTATACCTGCTAGGTGAGCTGGGAGTCTTATACCTGCTAGGTGAGCTGGGAGTCTTATACCTGCTAGGTGAGCTGGGAGTCTTATACCTGCTAGGTGAGCTGGGAGTCTTATACCTGCTAGGTGAGCTGGGAGTCTTATACCTGCTAGGTGAGCTGGGAGTCTTATACCTGCTAGGTGAGCTGGGAGTCTTATACCTGCTAGGTGAGCTGGGAGTCTTATACCTGCTAGGTGAGCTGGGAGTCTTATACCTGCTAGGTGAGCTGGGAGTCTTATACCTGCTAGGTGAGCTGGGAGTCTTATACCTGCTAGGTGAGCTGGGAGTCTTATACCTGCTAGGTGAGCTGGGAGTCTTATACCTGCTAGGTGAGCTGGGAGTCTTATACCTGCTAGGTGAGCTGGGAGTCTTATACCTGCTAGGTGAGCTGGGAGTCTTATACCTGCTAGGTGAGCTGGGAGTCTTATACCTGCTAGGTGAGCTGGGAGTCTTATACCTGCTAGGTGAGCTGGGAGTCTTATACCTGCTAGGTGAGCTGGGAGTCTTATACCTGCTAGGTGAGCTGGGAGTCTTATACCTGCTAGGTGAGCTGGGAGTCTTATACCTGCTAGGTGAGCTGGGAGTCTTTTACCTGCTAGGTGAGCTGGGAGTCTTATACCTGCTTGGTGAGCTGGGAGTTTTATACCTGCTAGGTGAGCTGGGAGTCTTATACCTGCTTGGTGAGCTGGGAGTCTTATCTCTTATTTTAACTTCCTGGACAAACAGTATTTTGCTTGATTTTGATCCTAGTCATGGTATTGATCTTATTGGTATGAGGCCAGGTCTCAGACCGAGCCGCGGGGGCGTTGACCCCCCGAAACCCTTTCCAGGTAAATTCCAGGTCTTGAAGTCTTTGCGTTGTCTTGCTCAGCGTTCATTAATATATGACCACTTTTCAGGAACACTACGGTAGGCCTGTTGGCCTATGTTAGAGACGTCTAACTCACACCATTATGTTAGAGACGTCTAACTCACACCATCATGTATTAATAATCCCGTCTAACTTATATTTAAAGCTTTCCAAAGTTCTTGCCTAAGTTAGGCTTCATGAGAGTGTGTTCCACGCGTCTACAACTCTATCACCGATCCAACACTTTCTAAATCTCTTCTAAATCTAATACTAATGACACCCTTGATGGGCCCTTTTCTAGAGAATCAATTTATTTTTATGGGCCGGGAGATCCCAGCCTATATAAATCAGTTTATATAAATCAGGCAACGGGTGGCGGCTGAACCCATGGAAATTGAGTCCTTGAAATCAAAGACCAGTGTGTGTAGTTTATATACTTGTGTGTAGTTTATATATGTTTATACATGTATTTAGGTGTTACCATAGATTATAACTATACATTAATATATGAGAAGCTCATGTGTTGTATATAATACTGACAAGATGAAGAATTAAACACATGTCTAACATCTGTGAATATTTATTGTAGACATTCCACCAGCCAGTGTCTTTATCATGCCACTGGATGACGGAACGTCCACTAGATACCCAGATGTTGCTCATAATTTATAAGGTACTTTTAAATGTGAGTCATGAGTATCCTGTGACTCACAGAAGTGCGTAGTTCTTGGAAGTTGTATAATGTGTCTGACTCACCTAACAACATTTACCCTCCCAGGACCAGCTGCCTCTGAACGCTAGGTACGCACAGGAGGGGGAAAAACAGAGACTAATAAAGAAGGACAAAGAAGCAGAAGGGTGAAGAGGAAGACGAACATTTCAAGAAAGTAGAGGAGGCAAAACAAGGAAAGTGTAAAGAGGACAAAGACAAACAGGAAGTGAAAGTGTGGAAGGGAAAAAAATAAATTCTGGAGACCAGAAGACCACAAGAAAGACCAGAGAATTAGAGGACCACGATAGCCATGGCTTGCACTCTGAAGAGTGTTGTGGTCTGCGGTATCCTACTGGCAATACTGGATATCGTAAGTGTTTCATGTTTACTCTCATTCTCTCTCACTTTTTCTTACTAATGGCTTAAGTGCTCATTTGTCTTATTCATTCTCATTCTTTCTCAGTTTTTCTTAGTATTACTTGACTCTCTTGCTGCCTGTCCATCACCAGTGTCTCACCACTGTCTCTCTCCACACAAGTGTCTCACCACTGTCTCTCACCACACAAGTGTCTCACCACTGTCTCTCACCACACAAGTGTCTCACCACTGTCTCTCACCACACAAGTGTCTCACCACTATCTCTCGCCACACAAGTGTCTCACCACTGTCTCACCACACAAGTGTCTCACCACACAAGTGTCTCACCACTGCCTCTCACCATACAAGTGTCTCACCACTGTCTCTCACCATACAAGTGTCTCACCACTGTCTCTCACCACACCAGTGTCTCACCACACAAGTGTCTCACCACATAAGTGTCTCACCACACAAGTGTCTCACCACTGTCTCTCACCACGCCAGTGTCTCACCACACAAGTGTATCACCACTGTCTCTCACCACAGAAGTGTCTCACCATTGTCATCACACAACTGTATCACCACTGTCTCACCACACCTGTCTCACCACACAAGTGTGTCTCACCACACAAGTGTCTCACCACACAAGTGTATTACCACTGTCTCTCACCACACCAGTGTCTCACCACACAAGTGTATCACCACTGTCTCTCACCACAGAAGTGTCTCACCACTGTCACCACACAAGTGTCTCACTACTGTCTTTCACCACACAAGTATATCACCACTGTCTCCCACCACATCAGTGTCTCACCACTGTCTCTCACCACACGTGTCTCACCACACCAGTGACTCACCACTGTCTCTCACCACTGTCTCTCACCACACATGTCTCATCACTGTCTCTCACCACACCAGTGTCTCACCACACCAGTGTCTCACCACAAGTGTCTCATCACTCTCACAACACCAGTGTCTCACCACTGTCTCTCACCACACCAGTGTCTCACCAGTGTCTCTCACCAGTGTCTCACTGCTACGTTGTCTCACAGATACACGGGCTAGTGACGTCTGGTTTCTACGGCTACCAGTTCATCGTTCAGTCATTCTACCTGTGCCCGCTCAACCTACCCGTAGAGAAGTGTCATAACAAGATCTACATCTACGAGCAGAGTAAGTAGTTAGTTACCAGTTGCCAAAGGCACGTGTCGATAGACACTTGGCCTGTGGTGTGTTTTAAGGGTATGTATTGTGTGTTGTGTTCTCTGTGCTGTGTGTTGCTGTCAAAAGCACTTTTCGCAAGACACTTGGCTTGTTTTGAGTTAGTTACTAGTTGTCAAAGTTACTTGTCGATAGACACGGCGTGTGTACACATAAATATTAGTGTAACCACGAACGAGTGGTATTGACTAACCAAGGATTCGAACCACCAGTTCGTGGTTACAGTAATATAAAATACTGCTCTTTGGGTTAGTACACCAAACAGGGAGTAAAATGAAATTAGCTCAGAGGCACCCACACCACCGTATGTCCTCGGATGACTGTAAAACACCTAGCTTGGCTGGGTGCGTCATTCTTGTAGGATTTGGTGGTCCTGTGGGTTAGAGTGTCATGCGGTTTTCGCTCACCATGAGGTGGGCCAAAACAACATGGGTTCGAGTCCTCGGCTAGTCGCAGTGATGTTGATTAAATACCACTCGTTAGTGGTTACAATAATGCTTATATATATATATATATATATATATATATATATATATATATATATATATATATATATATATATATATATATATATATATATATATATATTTATATATATATATACATATATATATATATATGTGGGTGTGTGTGTGTGTGTGTACTCCGTACTCACCTATTTATGATTACAGGGGTCGAGTCACAGTTCCCGGCCCGCCTCATAACGTACCCCTTACCTGGTTTACACCCTCTTAGCCTCGTGAAGCCAGTCGTACCCATTCACAAAACTATGTACGAAGCCTGCCTGCACTATTTTGTCCAGGAGCTGACCACCCTGAGGATGAAGAAATACTTCTCGATATCCCTCTGTTAATGGCGTATAGCTGTTTGAGTATAACTGTTACAGCGCCACGGCTTACAGTACCACGGCTGTATCCCGTGGGCAGGCTGAGGGGACGAGCGAGCCGAGCTTTTGAATTGGTGGTCAGCGTCACTGACGCTGTGACAATGAAACGGGTATACGCTAACCGTTATACCCTAACGGCTATACGTTAACGGTTGCACTCTAACGGCTCTAAGTCTGGAGACTCTAACAACTAGACTCACAGTGTGAAGCCATCATGCACTCAGAGGCTATCCAGCTCGTGATGATGAAAGATATTCTAAGACTTTTGGCAAGTCGTTGAACGTGTATCAATAATAGGATCCCAGGATAGAACCTTCAGACAGTACTCTAGTTCTGAGACATTACCTCTCAGTGACTAGGTTCTTCTGACATGTACCAAGAATAGGATCCCAGGATAGAACCTTCAGACAGTACTCTAGTTTTGAGACATTACCTCTCAGTGACTAGGTTCTTCTGACATGTATCAAGAATAGGATCCCAGGATAGAACCTTCAGACAGTACTCTAGTTTTGAGACATTACCTCTCAGTGACTAGGTTCTTCTGACATGTATCAAGAATAGGATCCCAGGATAGAACCTTCAGACAGTACTCTAGTTCTGAGACATTACCTCTCAGTGACTAGGTTCTTCTGACATGTATCAATAATAGTATCCCAGGATAGAACCTTCAGACAGTACTCTAGTTCTGAGACATTACCTCTCAGTGACTAGGTTCCCTTTGTTTACATATTTGTTTATCCAGTCTACCTATTTCCGTTTTTGAAAAAGAGACAAGCAGAATAATATTCTTTCTACACTGTACCCAACACTAGTCTTACATAATAAAAGTCACAATACAGTGACTGGAACAATATATAAATAACCCGCACATCAGAGAGAAATGTATGGCGATGTGTTGGTCAGACTTAAATTTCATTCTCCTAAATGCGGGTTGTGTACCGTTTTTTTTCCACGTACTTGAAAAAGGTTAACGGCGGGCTTTTTTTCAAGTACCTGAAGAGTAGAAATAAAGGCCTTTATTGTATTTGTATTGAAAAAAATAAGCCGTCGGCATCTTGCCACTGCCCCCAGCATTCCCGTTATATTGTTTTTATGTTTATAAGTGAGGCTATTGTTTGGCGGCGTCGGAGGTTTTGTTACAGTCAAGGGTCGAGGAAAATACCCATTCATCCTGTTAACTTTCATAAGTTTTTGTGTGGATTTGTCACATACGGGTTGCAGCAACTTTCTGGTTTAGTTTGGGTTAGGTTACAGCCTAGGTTAGGGTAGAAGATAGGTTGGGGTAGGTCTGAGATTAGGGTGGGTTAGAGGCTAGCTTAGGTTAGGCTAAAGGCTAGGTTAGGTTAGGTTAGAGGCTAGGTCTGGTTAGGTTAGAGCTAGGTTAGGTTAGAGGCTAGGTCTGGTTAGATTAGAGCTAGGTTAGGCTAGGTTAGAGGCTAGGTAAGGTTAGAGGTTAAGTAAGGTAAGGTTAGAGGCTACGTTCGGTTAAGTTAGGTTAGGCTTGGCATCCCTTATTTTGAAGGTTCTCGTTTTCCATTAGATAGTGACACTACTGTGATCTTTGAAAGTGAGATCCTCCGACATTATCACTCCCAGGTCCTTCACGTTAATTTCTCGCTTTATTGTATGGTTAGAATTTATTATTGGGTTTAAAGTCTATCAACTACATGCGAGTCAATAATGTTGCTAATAACATCAGCAAACAAGAATACTTTAAACTCTAAAACAAACTAGATTTCTTTGTGCAGTGTACAGAGAGTAGTTTACATATAATAAATTATTGTTAGTTACAAAGAAAGTCACTAACATGCAAGGGATTTCGGGCAAATTAAAGATTAACGTTAACTCAGCGTATATACACAGTAATACACCTCTCAGTAATACACAGCGTATATACACAGTAATACACAGCGTATATACACAGTAATACACAGCGTATATACACAGTAATACACAGCGTATATACACAGTAATACACAGCGTATATACACAGTAATACACAGCGTATATACACAGTAATACACCTCTCGGTGTATACAACTTTACTCAGATTTTTGGTACCTTGTCATTTTTGTGATAAATGGTGTAAAACCGACACATTTAAATTTACAGACACCATTATGCTCATGGTGTCCACTTCACATATATTTTGAAGAAGCGCTAAACCCCTATGAGTCACACAACTTAGTAAGAATGGTTGGAAGCATCTTAGTCACCGAGGGAGTCATTACCTAACAACGACCCGTGTCACTTACAACGTTCCCGATGGACAAAACAGCGTTCCCGACGGACAAAACAGCGTTCCCGACGGACAAAACAGCGTTCCCGACGGACAAAACAGCGTTCCCGACGGACAAAACAGCGTTCCCGACGGACAAAACATGAACGTCTAGTACAGGGAGTGTATGCAAATTAGGCTGCCCACGTATTAAACTGGTATGAAAATATGTGGGTCACCCTACCTGGCTGGGAGACGTCTTGTGCTTTCATTAAAATTAGACACATGTGCAACATCTGGGTATCTTTAATGTAGACGTTTCGCCCAACAGTGGCTTTATCAATACAAATTCTAGGACATAACTTGAAGACAGTAGAACTATATAGAAAAGGTTAGGTAATCAGTCCCTCAGCCTTGGAGTTGGTGTTAAGAGCACCGTAGTTGTGAACAGCACGGTAGTCGTGAACAGCACGGTAGTTGTGAACAGCACGGTAGTTGTGAACAGCACGGTAGTTGTGAACAGCACGGTAGTTGTGAACAGCACGGTAGTTGTGAACAGCACGGTAGTTGTGAACAGCACGGTAGTCGTGAACAGCACGGTAGTTGTGAACAGCACGGTAGTTGTGAACAGCACGGTAGTCGTGAACAGCACGGTAGTTGTGAACAGCACAGTAGTTGTGAACAGCACGGTAGTTGTGAACAGCACGGTAGTTGTGAACAGCACGGTAGTCGTGAACAGCACGGTAGTTGTGAACAGCACGGTAGTTGTGAACAGCACGGTAGTTGTGAACAGCACGGTAGTCGTGAACAGCACGGTAGTTGTGAACAGCACGGTAGTTGTGAACAGCACGGTAGTTGTGAACAGCACGGTAGTTGTGAACAGCACGGTAGTTGTGAACAGCACGGTAGTCGTGAACAGCACGGTAGTTGTTAACAGCACGGTAGTTGTGAACAGCACGGTAGTTGTGAACAGCACGGTAGTTGTGAACAGCACGGTAGTTGTGAACAGCACAGTAGTTGTGAACAGCACGGTAGTTGTGAAAAGCACGGTAGTTGTGAACAGCACGGTAGTCGTGAACAGCACGGTAGTCGTGAACAGCACGGTAGTTGTGAACAGCATGGTAGTCGTGAACAGCACGGTAGTTGTGAACAGCACGGTAGTTGTGAACAGCACGGTAGTTGTGAACAGCACGGTAGTTGTGAACAGCACGGTAGTTGTGAACAGCACGGTAGTTGTGAACAGCACGGTAGTTGTGAACAGCACGGTAGTCGTGAACAGCATGGTAGTTGTGAACAGCACGGTAGTTGTGAACAGCACGGTAGTCGTGAACAGCACGGTAGTTGTGAACAGCACGGTAGTTGTGAACAGCACGGTAGTCGTGAACAGCACGGTAGTTGTGAACAGCACGGTAGTTGTGAACAGCACGGTAGTTGTGAACAGCTCGGTAGTTGTGAACAGCACGGTAGTTGTGAACAGCACGGTAGTTGTGAACAGCACGGTAGTCGTGAACAGCACGGTAGTCGTGAACAGCACGGTAGTTGTGAACAGCACGGTAGTTGTGAACAGCACGGTAGTTGTGAACAGCACGGTAGTCGTGAAAAGCACGGTAGTTGTGAACAGCATGGTAGTCGTGAACAGCACGGTAGTTGTGAACAGCACGGTAGTCGTGAACAGTACGGTAGTTGTGAACAGCACGGTAGTTGTGAACAGCACGGTAGTCGTGAATAGCACGGTAGTCGTGAAGAGCACCGTAGTCTTCACGACTACGGTAATCTTAGCACCAACTCCAAGGCTGAGGGACTGATTACCTCATCTCTTGTATAGTTCTACTGTCTTCAGTAGGGGAGCGAGGGGAGTTGAAGGTGGAGAATCAAGGAAGGTAAAACTTGGCATGTTGTTATGTCTGACGAGTTCATTAATAATAGTGTTGAAGGCTCCTGGTATTGCCATATGAGCATATATCACGTAGCAGTGGATTTTTGTAGCAACACCGTCAGGTAATGGGGATAATATGTTCCTAGTGGAGGACGAACATGAGAGGCTTTAAGAGTTTTGGCGATACTGGCTTTCAGTTTCGCAATTGCAGCTTACGTTGGAGACCTTGTAGATGTTTTCTTTTGTTTTTCTTGACTTTTATTGACAATTTCTTTTCTCGTAGGGCACTTGGCAGCGATTCTTGCAGTTCAGGCATTTTGGAGAAGTGGTGGTGCAAGTCTTGAAATCATGTCCTTTACTGCCACAGGTCGAACAGGATTTTTTACCCATGATAGGACAGTCCTTGGTGGTATGCAGATAAGAGTAGCAGCGCCAACACTGTGTTATCGGTTGAAATCTCTCTGCTTCAATGTGGCTTTGCTTGCTGTATTAGTGGATCACTATTCCAGAGGTAATAGTTTGAGCAGCCATAGTGACGTCAGTCAAAGTCTTCTTTAGCACTGAAGAATTTTGGTGATTTAATTCACAGTGGTCCAAGAATTCTGATCTACTGATGTCTTGAGTTTGTCGAGAGATTGGGTTGTTATAAGCTTATCAGGACGTTTAATGAAGACCTACGTCTTTGCCCCGAGTGCTGGAGAAGGCATAACTTGGAATGCACCTTCGGTGAGAAGGTAACAGTAGTGGTAGTGGTAATACTAAGTTTCTCGGCTTGAAAATCGTCATTACAGACGAAGAATGCATCTTTGAGCAAAAGAAATGATCCCCAACGGGGATCGTAGAAAGACCACAATGGTATCAGAGAGTCTGTGCCCTGCATTATGTTTTTAAATATTCTTACCTATGCAAGACAAGCCATTGGGGGTGGAAATCTTTAGCTCAGGTACTTTCACACTTCTCAGTGCGTCATCAGGAGCTGTGCAATGTTGCAAAGACAGCAACAGGAGGAGTAGGGTAAGTTTTCAGAGAGTCGTAGTGTGGAGGTACTGGCCAGTCTCAAACTATATAATATATATATATATATATATATATATATATATATATATATATATATATATATATATATATATATATATATATATATATATATATATATATATATTTATCTTGCAAGCTCCTGATGATGTGTTGATTACAATACGAAAGGCCTAGAGCTGTTACTGAACTCCCCCGTGGTTGTTTTGCATCTTGTATCACTTGTTCGCGATATTTGCATAAGTATATAATATTAACAATGTGCAGCCCTTCCCCTCAAGGAAGGTTCCTTGATATTGGTGAGAGGCTCTTGATTTAGGGAAATGGATCTGTGCTCCAGTTCCCCGAATTAAGCCTGAATGCCTTCCACATCCCCCCCCCCAGGCGCTGTATAATCCTCCGGGTTTAGCGCTTCCCCATGATCATAATAATAATAATAACATGCAGCCCTTATGGCCCTAATTAATGCCAATTAACCAATTAACTTTCATCTCCCACAGTGTTCCAAATGCGTGTGTTCATCGGTATTGGTGAGGGCATAGCAGGAGTTATATTTTCTGTTATCTACATCGTCGCGTTAGTCAAGGTAAATTATCCTATGAATTTGTAAATGGTGATAACCCGCACATAGGAACTTACGACGACGTATCGGTCCGACTTGGACCATTGTTCCAGTCACGGTATTGTGGCTTTTTTAGTTATGAATACGTTTATGGTCCAAGTCGGGGCGAAACGTCGTTTAAGTTTCAATCTGCTATATACGGGTTATTTATGTATAGTTTCATAGTATTGTGCCGTTTTATTATTCATACACACTTGTGTGTAGGTAAGGTTAGGTAAGGCTTGTCAGGAAACAGGAACTTTTGGTCATCTGACCGAGGCCTTCCACTGGCTTACCGGTCCACCCCCTTTAAAAATTAAGGTAATGGATTTGTGGGTATTTTAGGAAATTTATTAAAAGGAACATTTCGCCACTATTGGTTTGTCCAGTCCGTCAGCTGGAACAGACGACCTGACTATACACAGCCTATTAAAACCAATCTGACTGTTGCTACAACAGTCAGATTGGTGTGTGACAGGTAGCTGTCTACGACGCTCGGTGGGGCCCAGTTTTCCGACTCAGCGTCAACGCATTTTTCAATTGCATTATCATGTATTCCACTTGTGGCATATAATTGATCGCTTTTTATTTAGACAATAATCCAACCTAACCTAACCTAACCTAACCTAACCTAACCTAACCAAACCTAACCTAACCTAACCTAACCTAACCTAACCTAACCTAACCTAACCTAACCAAACCTAACTTAACCTAACCTAACCTAACCTAACCTAACCAAACCTAACCTAACCTAACCTAACCTAACCTAACCTAACCTAACCTAACCAAACCTAACCTAACCTAACCTAACCTAACCTAACCTAACCTAACCAAACCTAACTTAACCTAACCTAACCTAACCTAACCTAACCAAACCTAACCTAACCTAACCTAACCAAACCTAACCTAACCTAACCTTACCTAACCTAACCTAACCTAACCAAACCTAACCTAACTTAACCTAACCTAACCTAACCGAACCTAACCTAACCTAACCTAACCTAACCTAACCTAACCGAACCTAACCTAACCTAACCTAACCTAACCTAACTTAACCTACCCTAACCTAACCTAACCTACCCTAACTTAACCTAACCTACCCTAACCTAACCTAACCTAACCTAACCTAACCTAACCTAACCTAACCTACCCTACCCTAACCTAACCTAACCTAACCTAACCTAACCTACCCTAACCTAACCTAACCTAACCAAAACTAACCTAACCTAACCAAAACTAACCTAACCAAAACTAACCTAACCAAAACTAACCTAATCTAACCTAACCAAAACTAACCCAACCTAACCAAAACTAACCTAGCCTAACCTAACCAAAACTAACCTAACCAAAACTAATCTAACCAAACCAAAATTAACCTAGCCTTCTCTAACCTAACCTAACCTAACCAAAACTAGCCTAACCTAACCAAAACTTACCTAGCCTAACCAAAACTAACCTAACCTAACCTAACCAAAATTAATCTAACCTAAATAACGCAAATCGAGAAATTTGCTGTAAATCGTATGTCAGAAATTCATTTTCACACGTGTGTCCGTAACGAATGGTCAACTTCCAGTCGAATTTTTGTCACGTTGAGGCTATCATATGCACTTCGTGGAAGTTAGTCATGTATACACAAATACAGATACACAATCATACATAGCAGCACATGTGTAATGAACCTAGTATCACCCAAAAAAGTCAGACTGACTTATTTCCATTGGCGCACGAGCCGCGAGGTATACGAAAGGACAAACAAAAGAGGGAATAAGACTCACGAAATCGTAATGACACGATTGCAAACAAGCCATGCCACGGGTAGGGTTAGAACCCGCGATCCGAGTCACAAAACTCCAGACCGTCCCGTTAGCCACTGGGCCAGTGGCTTCCTAACATCCCTATGACTCATCTGGGTTTTCAGCTTCCAATTGTGGCCCTTTGTTCCTGTATCCCACCTCTCAAACATTCGATACCTGTCCACTTTTTCAATTCCTCTCAGAATTTTATAAGTTGTTATCATGTCCCCCTTATCCCTCTTATTCTCTAGTGTCATCAGGTTGAGTTCCCTTAACCTCTCCTCATGAGACATACCCCTCAGTTCCTGGACTAATCGTGCTGCAATTTTTTACAGTTAAAAAGATGCAATCGACCCATCTATCTTACTTTTGTTACCTTATCGTAGAACTCAAGTAGATTTGCGACACAGGATTTCCCATCTCTGAAGCCGTGCTGACTGTCATGTATGAGCTCAATCTTTTCAATGTGAT
This sequence comes from Cherax quadricarinatus, assembly GCF_038502225.1. Taxonomy (NCBI): domain Eukaryota; kingdom Metazoa; phylum Arthropoda; class Malacostraca; order Decapoda; family Parastacidae; genus Cherax; species Cherax quadricarinatus. The sequence continues at coordinate 146,992 of NC_091388.1, forward strand.
CCACCACTCTTCTCCTGATAATCTTTTCCATGACTTTACATACTATAAAAGTCAGTGACAGTGGTCTGTAGTTTAACACTGTCACCTTTCTTAAAAACTGGAACTACATTTGCTGTCTTCCATGCTTCAGGCAACTGCCTAGTTTCGGTAAATTTAATATAGATTGCTGCTAGCAGCACACACAGTTCCTCTGCTCCTTCTCTCAGTATCCATGGAGATATATTATCTGGGCTCACCGCCTATGAGGCATCTAGTTCACCTAGCAATTTCTTCACCGCTACCTTAGTTATGTGTACTGTGTCCAGCACACTTCTTTGAAGTTCGGCTTCTCTCGTTGTTCTCGTGCTGCTGCATTCTCCACTGTTAACTCTACAAGGTATTCAAAACTCAGAATATCATGATCACTAGCACCAAGGGGTCTTTCGTGTGTGATATCCCCTATGTCTGAATTATTCAAGGTGAATATAAGATCCAGCATTGCTGCAACATCCTCTCCTCTCTCTCTGGTTGTATCCCTAACATGTTGGTGCATGAAGTTCTCCAATAAAGTCTCCAACATCTTAGCCCTCCATGTTTCTGGTCCACCATGTGGCTCTAGGTTTTCCCAGTCAATCTCTTTATGATTGAAATCTCCCATTATGAGTAATTTTGTCCTACCCATATGAGCCCTCCTGGCCACTTCAGCTAGTGTATCCACCATTGCCTTATTGTTCACATCATACCCTTGTCTTTTCCTCCAACTGTTTAGTGGTGGGTTATACATCACTTCTATCATCACCTTTGGACCCCCAGTCTGAAGTGTTCCTACAGTGAAGTTGTCTGTTTACTTTCTGTCCATTCCTCCCATTTCGTCAAAACTCCACTGTTTTTTTATGAGCAGTGCTACTCCTCCCACTCCTCTGTTCTGCCTTTCCTCAGGATATGATATCCAGGTGGAAAAATTGCATCTGTTACCATCCCTGTAAGTTTTGTCTCTGTTAGTGCTATGATGTCAGGTGATGCATCAGTGATTCGTTCTTGCCATTCTTCACTCTTATTTATTGCATCTGCATTGGTGTGCCATACCTTTAGCTTCCTTTCCATTACTGTATTTTGGGAGATGGAAGAGGAAGGTGCAGGCTGGGAGGGTGGGAGGCAGGGCGGAATATTATAGGAGGCTGCTGTGATTGGGAAATAAGTGCTTAGTAGAATGGGGACTATGAAGTGTGGTTTGTTGCTGGTTGTTGTGTTTGGTTGATATGTGGTGACAGGGGTTGAGAGGTTTCTGTAAGCATTTGTGTTTAATGTTCCTCCAAAGGCTGAGCTTTCCTGTCTGTCGTTGCCTGTCCTGTCTCTCTTTCCTTCCACTGGTTTTGTGTTGCTCTCACTTTCAGTTGCTCCCTTTCTTTTCATGTTTTGTTTCGATTGAGGTACACTTGTTGATATTCTTGAGAGTCCTTTAACAGTGGCTTCTGTTGTAGTATCCTGTTCCGTGCCACTTCTGTCATCTTGAATGTCAATTTGATTGGTCGATTTTATTTCCCTTGAATATCCCCAAGTCTGTGAAATTTTCTGAGACATGTCCTTCTCTCCTGCTGTTACAGTGATGCTCTTAATCTCTATTTCCTCCCAATGCTTTCTTTCATCATAGGTTTTCTCTTCAGCCTCCTGAACCCCATGAATAAATATTGACCTCTCCCTCTCTTCCCAATTCTTTTCCCTGCATATCTCTGGATTTGATTTAAGCATCTCCTTTATTGTTTCCTTTATTATCTCCTGGGCACTCTGATGGCCTGATAGTACTTCTGCTAGCAACTTTTTAGCCCCATCCCCTCCTTCAGTCCCCTCGCTGCCTGCTGATATTCCAATTTCAGTCACATTGCTCATTTTGGACCTCATCTTTATATCCTGCTTCAGCACAACCATTTCTTCCTCCAATCTCTGTATCTTTGCCTTAGCTACTACAGCTCGTGATTCCCATTTCTTGCTCTCTGCAGATATCTTCTCTAACATGTTATTGCAAAGCTCATTTAACCTTTTTTCCCATTCTTGATAAATTTTGTTCTTGAAATGTTCTACCCATTCATCCTTTTCAGACCTTTATGTCTTCCCTTTTGAGAACCCCTTTTTTTTATATCCTGTTAGGATGCTCTAGCTCCTTCAGCTTTGTGTAAAAATGTGTGTGTGGTGGGGAGAGATTTATGAGTTAATGTGTTAGGTTAGGTTTATCTGAGTATGTGTATATGTGTGTGTGTTGTCACCTAGTTGTACTCACCTAGTTGTGGTTGCAGGGGTCGAGTCATAGCTCCTGGCCCTGCCTCTTCACTGGCTGCTACTGGGTCACTCTCAATGCACCATGAGCTTAAAGCTATGAATGGATTCTGCCTCCACTACATCACTTCCCAAACTATTCCACTTCCTGACTACTCTGTGACTGAAGAAATACTTCCTAACATCCCTGTGATTCATCTGTGTCTTTAACTTCCAACTGTGTCCCCTTGTTGCTAAGTCCAATCTCTGGAACATTCTGTCTCTGCCCATATCAATTCCTCTCAGTATTTAATATGTCGTTGTCATGTCTCCCCTATCTCTCCTGCCCTCCTGTGTCGTCAGGTCGATTTCCCTTAACCTCTCCTCGTAGGACATACCCCTTAGCTCTGGGACTAGTCTTGTTGCAAACCTTTGCGTGCGGGCGTGTGTGTGTGTACTCACCTATTTGTGGTTGCAGAGGTCGAGACTCGGCTCATGGCCCCGCCTCTTTACTAATCGCTACTAAGTCCTCTCTCTTTCTGCTCCATTAGCTTTATCATACCTCGTCTTAAAGCTATGTATGGTTCTTGCCTCCACCACATCGCTTTCCAGACTATTCCACTTCCTGACAACTCTGTGCCTGAAGAAATAATTCCTAACATCCCTTTGACTCATCTGAGTCTTCAGTTTCCAATTGTGACCCCTTGTTTCTGTGTCCCATCTCTGGAACATCCTGTCTCTGTCCACCTTATCTATTCCTCGCAATATATTGTTATGGGCCTGACGTCTTGAACGTTTCCTTACTGAGTTATCGGAACGCTATTCTCAGGTTTACCAGGCGACCATATGCTGCAGCAGTTATTTGGTTGATGTGTGCTTCTGGCGACGTGCTTGGTATTATGCTCACCCCAAGATCTTTCTCCTTGAGTGAGGTTTGCAGTCTTTGGCCGCCTAGCCTATACTCTGCCTGCGGTCTTCTTTGCCCTTCCCCGATTTTCATGACTTTGCACTTGGCGGGGTTAACTTCTAGGAGCCAGTTGCTGGACCAGGTGTCCAGTCTGTCCAGGTCTCTTTGTAGTCCTACCTGATCAGCATCTGATTTAATTCTCCCCATTAACTTCACATCATCTGCAAACAGGGACACTTCTGAGTCTAACCCTTCCATCATGCCATTCACATATACCAAGAATATCACTGGTCCCAGGACTGACCCCTGTGTGTGTGTGTGTGTGTGTGTGTGTGTGTGTGTGTGTGTGTGTGTGTGTGTGTGTGTGTGTGTGTGTGTGTGTGTGTGTGTGTGTGTGTGTGTGTGCGCTTGTCTCACTCTATGAAAAAAGGGGGGGGAGGGTACTGTATCACGCCATGCTACGCTACTCTTTTGATGATTATAGAAATATTTCTCATTCTGTTCCTTATTAATATGTACTATAATTCTTACTGGTGTACATGTGTGTTTGTATGTGCGTGCGTATTTACTAGCTTATTCTTCGAGAAAAATAGGAGGGGGGGGGGTCACTTACACGCTAAGCTACGCTACTCTTTTGAAGATAATTGAGTTCTCATTCTATTCCTTATTCATATATACTAATATTTACTACTATAATACTTACTGGTGTACACGCGTGTGTTTACTAACGTGTTCTTTAAGAAAAAAAAGGGGGGGGGGGGTCACTAGGCTACACAACTCTTCTGAAGATTTTTAGATAACTTACTAAATATTGTCAGGGTTACCCCTATGTTTCTCCTGCCACTGAAAGTTAGCGAGTAATGTTATAACATACAGCCAGAAGGGCCAGACACAACGAGACTTCAGACACCAACCTATATCGCTGCGACAAGTTGTCTGCACAACAATGGAGGCTCCTGGTGGTGGCTTCTGTGAACTCCTTCAGTTTGTAACTCCCTTCGTAGCTTTTATCAGGCCTTCAAGTTTTTATCTTTACGTTAATAACTTGGTATTCACACATTTTTTTTAGTATTATGGTCATAACAAATCGATGATATTAACTGGAGTCACACAAACTGCTGGGGATTTACGAAAATTTAATTTTCTTTCATTATTAACTATATCACTCGTTTATGACCTTATCACTACACTGCTGCTATAACCTTGACCAATTAAATATATTTGTTTTGAATATTTGTGTCAACACTGCTGCCAGCACTGACCAGCTGGCTGCCCTCCCTCACTCACCTTCCAGTAACACCCGCATTCAAATTTAAATTGTAAAATTCTTGATCTTATCACATTATTCACACTCTAGAAAGCTGTAGGTATGTTCACTGATTCAGTCACGTACGATGACCGCTAATAATAACTTAGGACAGCCGCTAGAACACTAAATCCTAGGAGCACTATTACTGCGTCATGTGTGTATGTGTGTCTAATCACCTAATTGTGATTGCAGGGGTGGATTCATAGCTACTGCCCCGAGTCGTAGCTCCTGTGTGTGTGTGTGTGTGTGTGTGTGTACTCACCTATTTGTACTCACCTATTTGTGGTTGCAGGGGTCGATTCATAGCTCCTGGCTCCGCCTCTTCGCTGATTGCTACTAGGTCCTCTCTCTCCCTGCCCCATGAGCTTTATCATACCTCGCCTTAAAACTATGTATGGTTCCTGCCTCCACTACGTCACTTTCTAGGCTATTCCACTGCCTGACTACTCTATGACTGAAGAAATACTTCCTAACATCCCTTTGATTCATCTGAGTCTTCAACTTCCAATTGTGTGTGTGTGTGTGTGAGTGTGTATGTGTGTATGTGTGTGTGTATGTGTGTGTGTGTGTGTGTGTGTGTGTGTGTGTGTGTGTGTGTGTGTGTGTGTGTGTGTATGTGTGTGTGTGTGTGTGTATACACAGGTGTGTACCTGTGTCTTCCACAGACGGGCATAACTTGATCTTGGCCTCCTGGGCTCTTATCATATGCACTTTCTGTTTTAAATGTGTACGCTGTTTGTTTAAAATGATTGTTTGAATTCTATCTTTTTTCTTTTTTTGGTTCTGTGAGCTATGATGTCAAGTCTGGGTCGCTGAGCAACTCCTTGTGTCGCGGAGGAGGATTAGATTTTACCACAGAAGTGGCTAGTTTATTGTGCATCTCATATCCATCCTGTGGATGGTAGTGGCTAGTTTATTGTGTACCTCATATCCATCCTGTGGATGGTAGTGGCTAGTTTATTGTGTACCTCATACCCATCCTGTGGATGGTAGCGGCTAGTTTATTGTGTACCTCATATCCATCCTGTGGATGGTAGTGGCTAGTTTATTGTGTACCTCATATCCATCCTGTGGATGGTAGTGGCTAGTTTATTGTGTACCTCATACCCATCCTGTGGATGGTAGTGGCTAGTTTATTGTGCATCTCATATCCATCCTGTGGATGGTAGTGGCTAGTTTATTGTGTACCTCATATCCATCCTGTGGATGGTAGTGGCTAGTTTATTGTGTACCTCATATCCATCCTGTGGATGGTAGTGTAAGGGCATATGAATACACGAAAGGCCTAGGAATTAGGCCCCAGTCGGGTGAAAGGAATAAATCTGGATTTATATATGCAGTTCATTTATCTGTTACAATAAAATTTAGGAAATTTGATTAATATATTTTGACGTATCAGATAGGTTATTATACTGTCTCTGTATTCGAGGATGAGGAGAATAAAAGGAGGTGGATGAGGATGTCATGGAGGTGGTGGAGTAGAGATAGAAGGGGAAAGGGATAGTAAGGATGTCATGGAGGTGGTGGAGTAGAGATAGAAGGGGAAGGGGAGAGTAAGGATGTCATGGAGGTGGTGGAGCAGAGATAGAAGGGGAAGGGAAGAGTAAGGATGTCATGGATGTGGTAGAGTTGAGATAGAAGGGGAGGGGGAGAGTAAGGATGTCATGGAGGTGGTGGAGCAGAGATAGAAGGGGAAGGGGAGAGTAAGGATGTCATGGAGGTAGTAGAGTTGAGATAGAAGGGGAGGGGGAGAGTAAGGATGTCATGGAGGTGGTGGAGCAGAGATAGAAGGGGAAGGGAAGAGTAAGGATGTCATGGAGGTGGTGGAGTAGAGATAGAAGGGGAAGGGGAGAGTAAGGATGTCATGGAGGTGGTGGAGCAGAGATAGAAGGGGAAGGGAAGAGTAAGGATGTCATGGAGGTGGTGGAGCAGAGATAGAAGGGGAAGGGAAGAGTAAGGATGTCATGGAGGTGGTAGAGTTGAGATAGAAGGGGAAGGGGAGAGTAAGGATGTCATGGAGGTGGTGGAGTAGAGATAGAAGGGGAAGGGGAGAGTAAGGATGTCATGGAGGTGGTGGAGCAGAGATAGAAGGGGAAGGGGAGAGTAAGGATGTCATGGAGGTGGTGGAATAAATCGTAATATTACTAAAGTTAATAATAACTAATGATGACCTTAATACTAACCATTACTTACTGAACCATGAACAACTACATTTATTTCTGAGCGTTAAGAAACACACGTGACTTCCATCAATGCACAACCTCTGATATCCTAGCCTGAAACTCGTGTAGAATTTCCAACGAGCATGACTGGGGAAAGCAACCAGTGAATCAGGCTATAACCAGTGTTGCTGGTGCTCTCTCAGTGGTGATTCACACCCTGCTGAGGTGAGCTTGTGAATCAGGGTATCACTAAGTGATCTATCTAATGAGGCCAGACTGTGAATCATGGTATCACTAATACTTCTGTTTCCTCGTCTGGGAAACAACCTGACATGAATCTTTGTCATAGAATGACCTGGTAAATGATGCTTCCCTTATGGCAGATTATTATTATAATCAAGGGGGAAGCGCTAAACCCGTAGGATTATACAGCTCCTGGGGGGGATGTGGAAAGCATTGAGGCTTAATTCGGGGAATTGGAGCACAGATCCAATTCCCTAAATCAAGAGCCCCTCACCAACATCAAGGAACCTTCCCTGAGGGGCCCTTATGGCAGAGAAATAGCTAGACAAGGAGATCTAATATCCCTTACGGCAGAGAAATAGCTAGACAAGGAGATCTAATATCACTTGTGTATGTTGGGCAGCAGACAGCCTATAGCAGGATTTTTTGCCTATACAACTTAGGTGCTGTATAAATATATATGGACGCGTATGTTAGACGTGACATAAAGCCTCGTCCTAAGTTCTATTGTTTATACATGATTAATATAAATATAGAGAGATTAAATACTTTTATTTTTAAGGTAAGATTGGTCAGGACAGTTCTTTCCTGACTCTGGTCTTAGTCATATTATAACTCACCACTGGAGCTTTTAGTCGTCTGACTGAGACTTTCCACTGGCTTACCCTCCCACTGAGGCAGGGTGGAGTTACTAGCCTCGTGCTCCCAGTATATATATTAATATATTATATATATATATATATATCCATATATATATATATATATATGTATATATATCCATATATATATATATATATGTATATATATTAATATATTTTATATATATATGTATATATATTAATATATTATATATATATATATATATATTTATATATATATATATATATATATATATATATATATATATATATATATATATTTATGTAGTTCATTATGGTGCTCACACTTCATGATGGTGCACAGTTCATGATGGTGCACACAGTTCATGATGGTGCACACACTTCATGATGGTGCACACAGTTCATGATGGCGCACACAGTTCATGATGGTGCACACAGTTCCCGCATACCATTGAACCCACACATGCACACCTGCGTGTTCATATGCGTTATGCTAGCACGTATGAACGCACACACACACGCAAGAATACAGTAGGTAACTGTTCACCTAGCAGTAAGTAGGCACCTGGGTGTTAATGGACTGGTGTGGGTGGCATCCTGGGGGATAAGATTGAGGGACCACACTGGAAACAAGACACAGTCCTCGATGACGAACTGATGTCCTTCGATTATCCTGGGTGGCTAACCCTCCGGGGTTAAAAATCCGAACAAATCTTTTCTTATCCTATTTCAGAACTCGACCTTAACTCGCCAATATTCACTTTCCTTCCTCTATCAAAGTCTTTTGTTTCCAGCACAAGCCATCGCTAACCTGGATATGGCTGATGAAGTCCTTTGCTGTCGTAGCCATCAATGTCTACTATCTCTCCAACTGGCTGATCCGCCAAGGTCGTTACGACCACATCAACTGGGAGAAGCACAGGTTTGAAGACCAGTTTATCTACGCTGGTGAGGGTCTTACACTAGCTCAAGTGGTCATCATGGTCCTCTTCTGCTTCATCGGGGCCATCTTCACTTACAAGGTGACATAAACACCCATCACAACAATGGGTGCAGATTTAATAGAGACTTAGAAAGGATATAGGAAAGTATTGAATCGGCAATATATATATATATATATATATATATATATATATATATATATATATATATATATATATATATATATATATATATATATATATATATATGTGTGTGTGTGTGTGTGTGTGTGTGTGTGTGTGTGTGTGTGTGTGTGTGTGTAAAGAGGAGGCAGTTAGGGAAAGATATAAACAGCTATTAGAGGATAGATGGGCTAATGAGAGCATAGGCAATGGGGTCGAAGAGGTATGGGGTAGGTTTAAAAATGTAGTGTTAGAGTGTTCAGCAGAAGTTTGTGGTTACAGGAAAGTAGGTGCGGGAGGGAAGAGGAGCGATTGGTGGAATGATGAAGTAAAGTAGTAAGGGAGAAAAAGTTAGCATATGAGAAGTTTTTACAAAGTAGAAGTGATGCAAGGAGGGAAGAGTATATGGAGAAAAAGAGAGAGGTTAAGAGAGTGGTGAAGCAATGTAAAAAGAGAGCAAATGAGAGAGTGGGTGAAATGTTATCAACAAATTTTGTTGAAAATAAGAAAAAGTTTTGGAGTGAGATTAACAAGTTAAGGAAGCCTAGAGAACAAATGGATTTGTCAGTTAAAAATAGGAGAGGAGAGTTATTAAATGGAGAGTTAGAGGTATTGGGAAGATGGAGGGAATATTTTGAGGAATTGTTAAATGTTGATGAAGATAGGGAAGCTGTGATTTCGTGTATAGGGCAAGGAGGAATAACATCTTGTAGGAGTGAGGAAGAGCCTGTTGTGAGTGTGGGGGAAGTTCGTGAGGCAGTAGGTAAAATGAAAGGGGGTAAAGCAGCTGGGATTGATGGGATAAAGATAGAAATGTTAAAAGCAGGTGGGGATATAGTTTTGGAGTGGTTGGTGCAATTATTTAATAAATGTATGGAAGAGGGTAAGGTACCTAGGGATTGGCAGAGAGCATGCATAGTTCCTTTGTATAAAGGCAAAGGGGACAAAAGAGAGTGCAAAAATTATAGGGGGATAAGTCTGTTGAGTATACCTGGTAAAGTGTATGGTAGAGTTATTATTGAAAGAATTAAGAGTAAGACGGAGAATAGGATAGCAGATGAACAAGGAGGCTTTAGGAAAGGTAGGGGGTGTGTGGACCAGGTGTTTACAGTGAAACATATAAGTGAACAGTATTTAGATAAGGCTAAAGAGGTCTTTGTGGTATTTATGGATTTGGAAAAGGCGTATGACAGGATGGATAGGGGGGCAATGTGGCAGATGTTGCAAGTGTATGGTGTAGGATGTAGGTTACTGAAAGCAGTGAAGAGTTTTTACGAGGATAGTGAGGCTCAAGTTAGAGTATGTAGGAAAGAGGGAAATTATTTTCCAGTAAAAGTAGGCCTTAGACAAGGATGTGTGATGTCACCGTGGTTGTTTAATATATTTATAGATGGGGTTGTAAGAGAAGTAAATGCGAGGGTCTTGACAAGAGGCGTGGAGTTAAAAGATAAAGAATCAAAAATAAAGTGGGAGTTGTCACAGTTGCTCTTTGCTGATGACACTGTGCTCTTGGGAGATTCTGAAGAGAAGTTGCAGAGATTGGTGGATGAATTTGGTAGGGTGTGCAAAAGAAGAAAATTAAAAGTGAATACAGGAAAGAGTAAGGTTATGAGGATAACAAAAATATTAGGTGATGAAAGATTGGATATCAGTTTGGAGGGAGAGAGTATGGAGGAGGTGAATGTATTCAGATATTTGGGAGTGGACGTGTCAGCGGATGGGTCTATGAAGGATGAGGTGAATCATAGAATTGATGAGGGGAAAAGGGTGAGTGGTGCACTTAGGAGTCTGTGGAGACAAAGAACTTTGTCCTTGGAGGCAAAGAGGGGAATGTATGAAAGTATAGTTTTACCAACGCTCTTATATGGGTGTGAAGCATGGGTGATGAATGTTGCAGCGAGGAGAAGGGTGGAGGCAGTGGAGATGCCATGTCTGAGGGCAATGTGTGGTGTGAATATAATGCAGAGAATTCGTAGTTTGGAAGTTAGGAGGAGGTGCGGGATTACCAAAACTGTTGTCCAGAGGGATGAGGAAGGGTTGTTGAGGTGGTTCGGACATGTAGAGAGAATGGAGCGAAACAGAATGACTTCAAGAGTGTATCAGTCTGTAGTGGAAGGAAGGCGGGGTAGGGGTCGGCCTAGGAAAGGTTGGAGGGAGGGGGTAAATGAGGTTTTGTGTGCGAGGGGCTTGGACTTCCAGCAGGCGTGCGTGAGCGTGTTTGATAGGAGTGAATGGAGACAAATGGTTTTTAATACTTGACGTGCTGTTGGAGTGTGAGCAAAGTAACATTTATGAAGGGGTTCAGGGAAACCGGCAGGCCGGACTTGAGTCCTGGAGATGGGAAGTACAGTGCCTGCACTCTGAAGGAGGGGTGTTAATGTTGCAGTTTAAAAACTGTAGTGTAAAGCACCCTTCTGGCAAGACAGTGATGGAGTGAATGATGGTGAAAGTTTTTCTTTTTCGGGCCACCCTGCCTTGCTGGGAATCGGCCAGTGTGATAATAATAATAATAATATATATATGTGTATATATATATATATATATATATATATGTATATATATATATATATATATATAAATATATATATATATATATATATATATATATATATATATATATATATATATATATATATATATATATATATATATATATATATATATATATATATATATATATATATATACATATATATATATATATATATATATATGATCTTCACTTACAAGGTGACCTAAACATCACTCGCAACGATGCTATGATGTTGTATCACGTAAAGTAAAAGGACACAAGTGCAACTAATGTGGCATTTTATTGTGGCAACGTTTCGCTCTCCAATAAAATGTCACATCAGTTGCACTTGTGTCCTTTTACTTTACATATTGTCGGTAATTCTACCAACTTTATTACAATGTTGTGTCATGTTAGATAACATGTATGGAAGCGTTCATTTGGTAATACAATTGTTGATTAGTGGAATAAACTCCCAACTAGTGTCACTGAAGCGAGAATTTTGAAGTTTCAAATATAGTGTGCGAAGTGTACTCTTATAAGTGTATGAGTGGGAGGGGCTGGGTTTGATTGGTGTCAAGGGGTACGGGAGTTGATAAATTAAACACATGTGCAACTCTTGGGTATCTTTATTGAGGAAACGTTTCGCCACACAGTGGCTTCATCAGTCCATACAAACGAGAATCTTGAAGAACAGGAGGAGAATGAGGTAATCAGTCCCTCAACCTTGAGTCGATGTGGTCAGTCCATCAATCTTGAATAGAATACGGCATACGTGCTGAGAAGGAGCTTATAAACCGTTGGTAGGAGAGGTGCAGCAGTCATAGGTGGTGTCACATTTGTTCAATGTGGAAGTAGGTCGTGTCCAAGAATTAGGAAAGCGAAGAATTCCCAAGTATTAAGATCCCAAGAAGTTGCAGTGTCTGACAGGTTTGTAGATGAATGGGTACGGGAGTTATTTCTTGAGTAGCTTTAGGTAGATGTCGTTTTGATAAGGACCTGCCTCGTATGGGCCAGTAGGCCTTCTGCAGTGTTCCTACATTCTTATGTTCTTATGTTCTTATATGTTAGGCAGGTACTTGAGTATGTGTAGGTGGGTGTAAGTTGAACCTGCCTAGCATGGCCAGTAGACATACTACAGTGCTTCACTGTTTTGTTCTAAATAATCCATTTAAAGTGGTGGTTGACAACTGTCAATGAATAAATAGAAAAATGAGCAATAGTTAGAACCGAGGTCCTGTAAAATGCAGGCCCAAAGTTGTACCATAGAGCCACTGTATTTTAATAAGAAATATCTGCAGGTATGTAAGGATTGTCAGGAAACAGGATAAGTGTTTCCTGACACGGGTCTTAGATAGATGACTCGCCGTTGGAGCTTTTGGTCATATGACCGAGGCCTTCCGCTGGCTTATCCCTCCACCACTTTAAAAATTATGGCCATAGTTATAACCATTTTTTAAAAAATCTACAGATAACACTTGTGCGAGATGTAGCACCAGTTTCCACGTCGTGCGAGATGTAGCACCAGTTTCCACGTTGTGCGAGATGTAGCACCAGTTTCCACGTTGTGCGAGATGTAGCACCAGTTTCCACGTTGTGCGAGATGTAGCACCAGTTTCCACGTTGTGCGAGATGTAGCACCAGTTTCCACGTTGTGCGAGATGTAGCACCAGTTTCCACGTTGTTTTTTTCACGTGTTCGTGTGACGAATTAAACACGATAACTTTGTACTGTACTGAAAAAACCACTGGATGGCCAAAACGTCTTCAAAGATACCCAAATGTTGCACACGTGTCAAATTTTTCAGTTTGATACTGTGCAACATCTGGGAATCATTTTTGTAGATGTTTCTCCATTCAGTGAGTTCATATTGTGGGTATTGTATACCATTACTGACTCACGAAATCGTAAAGACACGATTGCAAACAAACCATACCACGGGTGGGGGTTTGAACCCGCGGTCAGAGAGTCTCAAAACTCCAGTGGCCCAGTGGCTAACGGTCTGGAGTTTTGAGACTCTGAGGGCGGGTTCAAACCCCACCCGTGGTATGGATTGTACAAGTATTATTGAAAGAGGGAGGAGAGGGATAGAGCGATGATTTGATAAACAAATGAGCAACGGAAAACGAAAGGACTGTAGAGAAGGGAGACGAAAATTGGTTAAGTTGGTATATTATTTTTATCATTGTATTGGTGGACAATTCTGTTTGCAAGAGGGTATAAGCAGGAGAAAGGGACGAAGGAGACGAATAGTGTGGAAAGGAAGGAAGAAGAGAAAATAATGAAGGGAAAATAAGAATTGGAAGTGTTAGCCTGGTGGCTAACACTCTAGTTTCACACGGCGAGGGTCCGGGTTCGATTCCCAGCCAGAGTAGAAACACTGGGCGTGTTTCTTTACACCTGTTGTCTATGTTCACCATCAGTAAAATGGGTACCTGGGTGTTAGTAGACTGATGTGGGTCGCATCCTGGGTGTTAGTAGACTGATGTGGGTCACATCCTGGGTGTTAGTAGACTGATGTGGGTCACGTCCTGGGTGTTAGTAGACTGGTGTGGGTCACACCCTAGGTGTTAGTAGACTGGTGTGGGTCACATCCTGGGTGTTAGTAGACTGGTGTGGGTCACATCCTACGTGTTAGTATACTGGTGTGGGTCATCCTGGGTGTTAGTGGACTGGTGTGAGTCACATACTGGGTGTTAGTAGACTGGTGTGGGTCACATCCTGGGTGTTAGTAGACTGGTGTGGGTCACATCCTGGGTGTTAGTAGACTGGTGTGGGTCACATCCTGGGTGTTAGTAGACTGATGTGGGTCACGTCCTGGGTGTTAGTAGACTGGTGTGGGTCACACCCTAGGTGTTAGTAGACTGGTGTGGGTCACATCCTGGGTGTTAGTAGACTGGTGTGGGTCACATCCTACGTGTTAGTATACTGGTGTGGGTCATCCTGGGTGTTAGTGGACTGGTGTGAGTCACATACTGGGTGTTAGTAGACTGGTGTGGGTCACATCCTGGGTGTTAGTAGACTGGTGTGGGTCACATCCTGGGTGTTAGTAGACTGGTGTGGGTCACATCCTGGGTGTTAGTAGACTGGTGTGAGTCACATCCTGGGTGTTAGTAGACTGGTGTGGGTCACATCCTGGGTGTTAGTAGACTGGTGTGGGTCACATTCTGGGTGTTAGTAGACTGGTGTGGGTCACATCCTGGAACAAAACTGACCTAATTTGCGGGAAATGCTCAGGATAACAAGGGACTTTCTATATAGTAGTATGTCACTGATGTCAGCTATGGTCTGTATACCTTGTACATGTACTGGTATACCTTGTACATGTACTGGTATACCTTGTACATGTACTGGTATACCTTGTACATGTACTGGTAGTAAATAAAGATGTAGAGGGATGGTTGACAAATAGGCAGCAGAGAGTTTGCATAAATGGGGAGAAATCAGAATGGGGGCACGTCACAAGTGGTGTTCCTCAGGGGTCAGTGTTGGGCCCGTTGTTGTTCACAATTTACATAAACGACATAGATGAGGGAATAAATAGCGACATAAGCAAATTTGCCGATGACACCAAAATAGGCCGTCCAATTCATTCTAATGAGGACATTAGAGCACTCCAGGATGACTTGAATAGACTGGCGCAATGGTCGGAGAAGTGGCAGATGCAGTTTAATATAGACAAATGCAAAGTTCTAAATGTTGGACAGTTAAATAACCATGCCACATATAAACTAAATAATGTAGATCTTAGTACTACTGATTGCGAAAAGGATTTAGGAGTTCTGGTTAGCAGTAATCTAAAACCAAGATAACAGTGCATTAGTGTTCGCAATAAAGCTAACAGAATTCTTGGCTTCATATCTAGAAGTATAAATAATAGAAGTCCTCAGGTTGTTCTTCAACTCTATATATCCTTGGTTAGGCCTCATTTAGACTATGCTGCACAGTTCTGGTCACCGTATTACAGAATGGATATAAATGCTCTGGAAAACGTACAGAGGAGGATGACAGAGATGATCCCATGTATCAGAAATCTTCCCTATGAGGATAGACTGAGGCCCTGAATCTGCACTCTCTAGAAAGACGTAGAATTAGGGGGGATATGATCGAGGTGTATAAATGGATGACAGGAATAAATAAAGGGGATGTAAATAGTGTGCTGAAAATTTCCATCCAAGACAGGACTCGCAGCAATGGTTTTAAGTTGGAATAATTCAGATTCAGGAAGGATATAGGAAAGCACTGGTTTGGTAATAGAGTTGTGGATGAGTGGAACAAACTCCCGAGTACAGTTATTGAGGCTAAAACGTTGTGTAGTTTTAAAAATAGGTTAGATAAATACATGAGTGGGTGTGGGTGGGTGTGAGTTGGACCTGACTAGCTTGTGCTGCTGGGTCTGGTGCCGTGCTCCATCCTTGAGTGGGGGTGACCAAACTGGGTGGGTCATTGGGCTAATCCAGGGGGGGTCATTGAGCTAATCCAGGGGGGGTCATTGGGCTAATCCGGGGGGGTTCATTGGGCTAATCCGGGGGGGGGACATGGACCTGCTCCGCATGGGTCAGTAGGCCTGTTGCAGTGTTCCTTCTTTCTTATGTTATGTTATTATTACGCTGGTAAGGTCTTACTGAAGATTTTCTTAAACATTGCTAATTTTTAACCATCCAATTACCATTAAAATCCTCATCTCAGTATATGTTTACTTACAGTTTATATTTTTTTGCCTGTATCAGTTTGAATTCAAGAAATATTCGCCTTATAGCAATGATAATTTGAGCATTATATAATGTTTATATAGAGTTGGGCGACATTTAGTTGTAAATGCAAAAATCCAGTAGTTATGCAGAACATTTATGGCAAACTTTAGCCGGACTTACGACTACAGTGGCAATACGAACGAACGAAAGTTCAGGTAAGATCCCAAATGGGATGAGCGGGGAAGACGGGACAGACGAAGAACAGTGCTGGAGAGGAGTGTTCTTAGTCGTAGAAATAGAGCCAGGGCTTAACCCAGCAGCGAGGCGATCGTGGGACAGATATTGAGAAGAGAAATTCAGGCTCTTCTGTTGGGACTCCGGTGGGGTGAGCGGGAAGGAAGGGATATGCGACGTTTAGAGCTAGAGAGGAGTGTAGAACTGAGCCATGTCTTAATCCAAAGGGTAATAACTTGTTAATGACTTATATAAGAACTTTAAGGGTTCATGGTGTGTGGTGTCCCGTAGCTCGATCGCTAGCACACTCAGCTCACACGCTGAGGTCCGGGGTTCGAATCTCCTCCGGTACTGCTGGAAAACATTAGGGATGTGTTTCCATAAGACACCTGCTGTCCCTGTTCACCCATCAGTTTAAAATGGGTACCTGGGTGTTAGTGGACTGGTGTGGGTGGCATCCTGGGTGCTAGTGGACTGGTGTGGGTCACATCCTGGGTGTTAGTGGACTGGTGTGGGTGGCATCCTGGGTGTTAGTGGACTGGTGTGGGTCACATCCTGGGCATTAGTGGACTGGTGTGGGTCACATCCTGGGCATTAGTGGACTGGTGTGGGTCACATCCAGGGCGTTAGTGAACTGGTGTGGGTCACATCTTGGGCGTTAGTGGACTGGTGTGGGTCACATCTTGGGCGTTAGTGAACTGGTGTGGGTCACATCCTGGGTGTTAGTGGACTGGTGTGGGTCACATCCTGGGCGTTAGTAGACTGGTGTGGGTCACATCTTGGGCGTTAGTGAACTGGTGTGGGTCACATCCTGGGTGTTAGTGGACTGGTGTGGGTCACTTCCTGGGTGTTAGTGGACTGGTGTGGGTCACATCCTGGAACAAAACTGACCTAATTTGCGGGAAAGGCTCAGCATAACAAGTGACTTATTATATAGTAGTATGTCACTGATGTCAGCTATGATCTGTACACCTTGTACATGTACTGGTAGTAAATAATAATAATTATTATTATTATAAATTTAGGAGTTACAAAGAGAACAAATAAGTAGACACTTATTACTTAAAGTTGGATTATGATTACATGCCCTGGAAATAAGAATATATATGGGTATATTTATCATGTCCTCTCGCCTTTCTTAGTACAGTGTCGTTCTTCTTCCGTAAGTTGGTGTGACCTGTCCTGTTGGTGTGACCTGTCCTGTTGGTGTGACCTGTCCTGACTATCCTTGGGCCAGTGGGTGATTTGGACTTACGTCGCTTGGGTCAGTAGGCCTGATGCAGTGTCCCTTTTTTCTTATGTTCTAATCCGCAATTCTTGCCTCCAGGTATGTGAGGAGAGGACCGCAAGCCGCCGTAACAGCCTGCGCCACCGCCGCAAATGGGGGTCGAACGATGCCACGGCTCCCCCTCTCGACCACTACGATGAGGAGGAAGCCCAGTACCTCAACGATGCCCTCACTAACAGCGAGAAGACTCACCCGGCCCGGGCAACCTCCAAGCAAAGCCTCTCAGAGATCAGCCGAGAAGACACCTTCAAACATTCCACTGGAGTCTGAATCTCATGGTCAGAGAAAATCCGAGGTGATTCATTACTTATGGGAGACGACTGTGTTACGTTCCACAACAGATGCTTAGACTTATTTTAAGTAAGACTTAGTATGTGAAGATGATATATGAGACACTTGTACAAGATTTAAGTAACAAGCTCCTCCTCATCTTCCATTTTCTCATCACTGGACTAAAGAATCAATTGCCTGGCGAAACGTGTCCAGAATAAAGGTACGAAAATGTTGTACCAGTGTTTCAGTTATCAAGACTTGATGTGTTTTCGTATTTAGAAAACAAGATTTTGTATTTCGGAGAGAGTATAAAAACTTTTTCGGTTAAGTTAGGTAATGTTTCTCAGGAAACAAGACAAGTATTTCAGTGGTCAAGTATTTCACTAAAGGTTTTGGTCATCTGCCCGAGGTCTTCCACTGGCTTACCACTCCACCCCTTTAAAATTTTTGGTTAAGATTATATCCAATGCTTATATTTTAATTATCTTCAGTGATCCTTTATTTTATTAACAGATAAGTCAGCAGAATTTTTTACACCAAACAAGTTATTAACTGATTAAGACCGTGTCAGGAGACGCTGTTATTTTCCGACGAATAACTCAACACTATCCTCCCAAACATAGATTCTTGGGGATTCCAAATACAGATGCATTGACCCCTGTATTGTTTATGTTTCGTTGTAGATATTTTGAAAATAGGCCAAGTAATATCGAAACGTCGTAATAAGCTCCTCTCTCATTTCTGCGGGTTATTTGTGTATTGTTCCTCACTATTGTCACTTTTGTTCATGATAATGGAGTGCTAGTGACGAGTTTTTTCTGCTGTGACCTTCTGTCAGGAAGACTTAAGTTAGGTAATTTTTTTCACTGCCATAATATTACAGAAGTTTGGTGTTCTCAAACTCTCGAAAATACATAAACTTTCTGAATTCATATTTAACTTACGAAACTTTCAGAAAGTCACAAACAAAATACTTAATATTTTATGTGTTTAAGTACAGTCCTTAACACTGCCAGAAAATGCTGTCGTAACATCATCTTTCTGAACGTGAATTTCTGTCGTATTTCCAGTGACTGGATATCCGCATCCGCGAAACATCCGCACAATTTCTTACATCCGCATCCGCGTCCGCATTTTACTGTGTACAGATATCCACATATGCATCCGCATCCGAATCTGCAGAACATCCACACAGTTTCTTACATCCACATCTGCAAAATAAGTAAGACATCCACATCCACATCTGTGGATATATAAATTATCACATCCGATACATCTCTGGAATATATCAGGTATAACAATGGTTTCAGGTATAACTGAAGAAAAACTTGCTGAGTATATTTCATTGATCTGAGGCGCTTATAACAACATGTTATATGTCTTTAGTATGTGCTGGTATATGTAGAATTTGTAAACATATAACTGAGGTGACTCACGTAAAGACACGATTGCAAACGGTGTTTTGTGACTCTGATCGCGGGTTCAAGCCCCGCCCGTGGTTTATAACTGAGGTGATATATAACAGACCCAGCATGTGTTTTACTCAGCTATTTTTTATTCATGTGTTGGCAGAAAATATTTCAAGATTCAGAGAGTGGATATAACTATTTAATTAGACTATGTTTAAAGGATAGGTTACTAATTATAGTCTCGTGCTGGTTCATTTATCTCGCACACACACACACACACACACACACACACACACACACACGCGCACACACACACACACACACACACACACACACACACACACACACACACACACACACACACACACACACACACACACACACACACACACACACACACAAAGATTTATTAAATTTTCTCAAAACTTCCTAAAAAAAATAATTTAAACTTTGAAATATAACGTAATAACATTGTAAATATATTTTTGGTTAATATGAAACACACGTACGAACACACCACAAATATCCCTTCCATTGATATTGTTCATAATTTTGTTTATAAGTTTATTGAATCTGTAATTTTAAAAGACATTATTGTTTATTGTGTATATTATTAAGTTTTGTGTAAAAATGTGTAAGAACGTGTGATGGCTGAGGTGTGTGTGTGTGTGTGTTTCTCTTCGTTGTGAAAGAAATCTATCACCTTCATTATCACTATTACTTCTGTCACTTTCACCCCTATTATCATTATCACGTCTGTCATTGGTTCCATTATCATCAGAAGCCTCATCACTTACGTCATTTAAATCATCTCCCATCATTTTTACCATCATCACCACCATTTACAATCATCATCATCGTTTTTACAATCGCCATTATTACGGTCATCACAGTCGTTATTACAATCATCATCATTATTACAATCATCACCATCATTATTACAATCATCACCATCGTTATTACAGTCATCACTATCATTATTAACCATCACCATCGCCTCATCATCCTCACCTCTAACATCACTATCATCACCATAATCATCCTCTGATCTACACTTGTAAAAATTTCTTTGTAAAATTTAAAAATAAAATATTAATTCCTGTTTCGCTATTTATTTTACACATTCACAGAAATTAATATATCTTATGGGGAAGACTGTGTTTGTGTATCCTGTCTAGCGATCTGCAAACGGAGTGTCGAGCCTTCACTGTTACTTGTTCTGAATGATCCACATAGGCTTAGCTCCCCTCGGATTATTTTTGTGATTCGCTAGAAAAATATATCATACAACGCCTAGGAATGGAAGGATATGAGATTTATTTCTGTGATGGGAAGGAAATGTCAGAGCCTTGGAACAAGAGCTCCTCATATACGCAAAAATACACCTTTCAGTTTTTTTTATGCATCTCTCTACACACGTACACTTAGTACTCACAGCCACAACTCACTTCCACAAGTGGGTTTTTCCACTGGTGACTCCACCTACTACTGCTTCACCTCATCTGCCTCCAGTATATAAGTCCCATCTCCGCTAATATGCTGCACTATATAAATTAAGGGTTATAACCATTTACTATGATTTTTAAGGAGGTTAATTTGTTAGCCAGCGGAAGTCCTCGGTCAGATGACCGAAAGCTCCAGCTGTGGAACATTATATGACTTAGATCCACGTCAGGAAACACTTGTCCTGTTTCCTAACAAACATTATACCTAGCTAATATGCTGCACTTTATTAAGATTGATAGACTAAACACATCAACTCGAGGCCGAAGGAGTGATTACGTCAGACTTCTCCACTCCACATATTCCACCGATACACACTGACACAGAGATACACAGGAGTCTTCAAGTTGACGGAGTAGAGAGAGGACGTCGACGATTCTGCTCTGAGCACTGAGACCCAAGTTATGTTTTTTAGGTTATCCTGTGTAATACATTGATCAGAGCTGAGAGGAAACCTTGCTTGCTGTCACTTCGAGTCCCATCCTTTCAAGAGGGTAAGGCGGTGACTAGCTTGTTGTTCCCCCTCTCCACCCCATCACATCCTACCGCATCCTCACCCCACCCCAACATTTACTCTGGCCCACACACAAACACACTACCTACACTGCTATCCTTCTGCCTTTCCTGTCCTCTTCTTTCTCGCCAACTTCCCTTTTGGCGATTAAAAACAAGGCATTTTGACCATCCGGTAGCCCGTGTGGTTTTTTAAAATCCGGCCGATCTTTGCCTTGGGCCCATTTCCCCTCACTCCTCGAGGGTAGGCTATCTTAGGGGCTGACCTTCGTAAGTCAGCTGACTTAGGATATGTAGGACTGACACAAAGGAAAGTTTTTTTCTTTTTAAAGCAACCTTCATGTGTCAGATGTACCTTCCTGGGCATCATAACGAAAATGTGCGTAAGAATACGTGTAACAATCTAAAGTCTAAGAAAGAAATACTTGAACGTATTTGTACAAATTCCACTGTTGCACCAGTGGATGTTTTCAAACTCAGGTACAGTACTTCTCTCCTCTGAAGGGGAGTTACTCCAATTGCTCAAGAATGATGTTCTTGATAAATTACATAGTCTGGGTATCGTCCCCATACAACCTGACAACTACCAAGCACAACAAACTGTTTTTGTAGCAACAATAACCAGTTTCATGAGAACTTGTTCGCGGAGGAACTTATTGAAGAACTTAATCAGGAGAATTCTGAATTTAAGTTTTTTCATGGCGTATAAATTCACTAAACCTTCCAGCAGACAGCAAACATTGAAGTTAATCCTAGAGACACCGGAAGAAGGAAAATTCCTATGTCAAAAT
>NC_091388.1:168881-259478 GCF_038502225.1 Cherax quadricarinatus
GACGACACTGGAGGCCAGGAGGGTCAGGGGAGACATGATAACGACATATAAAATACTGCGCGGAATAGACGAGGTGGACAAAGACGGGATGTTCCAGAGATGGGACACAGACACAAGAGGTCACAATTGGAAGTTGAAGACTCAGATGAATCAAAGGGATGTTAGGAAGTATTTCTTCAGTCATAGAGTAGTCAGGCCATGGAATAGCCTAGAAAGTGATGTGGTGGAGGCAGGAACCATACATAGTTTTAAGGCGAGGTATGATAGAGCTCATGGGGCAGGGAGAGAGAGGACCTAGTAGCAATCAGCGAAGAGGCGGGGCCAGGAGCTGTGACTCGACCCCTGCAACCACAAATAGGTGAGTACAAATAGGTGAGTACACACACACACACACACACACACACACATACACACACACACACACACACACACACACACACACACACACACACATACACACACACACACACACACACACACACACACATACACACACACACACACACACACACACACACACACACACACACACACCTACACACACCTACACACACACACACACACACACACACGCACACACCGATAAAACAGGCCTAGTGTCTAATCGACATGTGCCTAGGACAAAATGGTAACTAACACACACACGAAGGTTTGCAACAAGACTAGTCCCAGAGCTAAGGGGATTGTCCTACGAAGAAAGGTTGAGGGAAATCGGACTGACGACACTGGAGGCCAGGAGGGTCAGGGAAGACATGATAACGACATATAAAATACTGCGCGGAATAGACAAGGTGGACAAAGACGGGATGTTCCAGAGATGGGACACAGAAACAAGAGGTCACAATTGGAAGTTGAAGACTTAGATGAATCAAAGGGATGTTAGGAAGTATTTCTTCAGTCATAGAGTAGTCAGGGCGTGGAATAGCCCAGAAAGTGACGTAGTGGAGGCGGGAACCATACATAGTTTTAAGGCGAGGTATGATAAAGCTCATGGAGTAGGGAGAGAGAGGACCTAGTAGCAATCAGTGAAGAGGCGGGGCCAGGAGCTATGAATCGACCCCTGCAACCACAAATAGGTGAGTACAAATAGGTGAGTACACTACCTCTGCAGCTAAAAATGGGTGAGGACATACACATACAAACAACACGCACACACGCACACAAAACTCTATCACCACACACAAAAGCACGGCAACAACATGACAAAATGTGTTCACTAATTTGCCAAAAAATACAAAATATCGCACCGGAAGCAGGTCATTACATGCACGGCAAGTCTCTTGCACGCACACGTGTACACGTATGCGCGCACGTACTCGCAGACGCACAGATACACATATACAGACACAACTAACATACACACACATATACAGACATAAGTAACATACACACATATACAGACACAACTAACATACACACACATACACAGACACAACTGACATACACACACATATACAGAGACACAGACACAAAGACAGACACACACAGACACACACACAGACACACACACAGACACACACACACACACACACACACACACCTACACACACACCTACACACACACACCTACACACACACTTACCAGGTCTCCCATTTCCACAACCCCAATATACCTCCCAGACCACAGTCTTAGAAAAGAAGTTGAAGGTGTGGTATACAAATGCAGATGGAATAACAAACAAGTATGAGGAGTGGCACGAAAGAATCAAAGAGACATCCCCAGACATAATAGCACTCACAGAAACAAAACTCACCAGAATAATAACAGATTCAATCTTTCCATCCGGATATCAAATCCTCAGGAAAGACAGAGGGAGGAGAGGGGGAGGAGGAGTTGCACTGCTCATTAAAAACCAGTGGGGTTTTGAGAAAATGGAAGGAATGGGTGGAATGGGCGAAAGGGACTACTTAGTAGGAACAATCCAGTCTGAGGGACATAAGGTGATAATTGCAGTAATGTACAACCCACCACAGAACTGCAGGAGGCCAAGAGAAGAATACGATGAGAGCAACAGAGCAATGATCGACACACTAGCCGAGGTGGCCAGGAGAGCACACATGGGGGGAGCAAAGTTACTAGTTATGGGTGATTTCAATCACAAGGAGATTGACTGGGAAAACCTGGAGCCCCATGGGGGTCCCGAAACATGGAGAGCCAAGATGATGGATGTGGTACTGGAGAACCTCGTGCATCAACATGTTAGAGACACTACCAGAGAGAGAGAGGAGAGGATGAACCAGCAAGGTTGGACCTTGTATTCACCATGAGTAGTTCGGACATCGAGGGTATCATGTATGAAAGGCCCCTGGGAGCTAGTGATCATGTGGTTCTGTGCTTCGACTACATAGTTGAGCTCCAAGTGGAGAGAGTAGCAGGAATAGGCTGGGAAAAACCAAACTACAAAAGGGGGAACTACTCAGGCATGAGGAACTTCCTTCAAGACATTCAGTGGGAGAGGGAACTGACAGGAAAACCAGTACAAGAAATGATGGACTATGTAGCAACAAAATGCAAGGAGGCAGAGGAGAGGTTTGTTCCCAAGGGAAAGAGAAATAATGGGAAGAACAGAACGAGTCCTTGGTTCACCCAAAGGTGTAGGGAGGCAAAAACTAGGTGTACTAGAGAATGGAGAAGGTACAGAAGACAGAGAACTCAGGAAAATAAAGAAATCAGCCGAAGAGCCAGAAACGAATATGCACAGATAAGAAGGGAGGCTCAGAGACAATATGAAAATGACATAGCATCAAAAGTAAAGACTGACCCGAAGCTGTTGTACAGCCACATCAGGAGGAAAACAACAGTCAAGGAGCAGGTAATCAGACTGAGGAAGGGTGATGGGGAATTCACAAGAAACGACCGAGAGGTATGTCAGGAGCTCAACACAAGATTTAAAGAGGTATTTACAGTGGAAACCAGTAGGACCCCAAGAAATCAGAACAGGGGGGGCACACCAGCAAGTGCTAGATGAGGTACATATAACCAAGGAGGAGGTGAAGAAGCTGCTATGCGAACTTGACACCTCAAAGGCGGTGGGACCAGACAACATCTCTCCATGGGTCCTTAAAGAGGGAGCAGAGATATTGTGTGAGCCATTAACAAAGATCTTCAACACATCATTTGAAACTGGGCAACTCCCTGAGGTAGGGAAAATGGCAAATGTAGTCCCAATTTTTAAAAAGGGAGACAAACATGAGGCACTAAACTACAGACCTGTATCACTAACGTATGCAAGGTCATGGAGAAGATCATCAGGAGGAGAGTGGTGGGGCACCTGGAAAGAAACAAGTGTATAATTGACAACCAGCACGGTTTCAGGGAAGGAAAATTCTGTGTCACAAACCTACTAGAGTTTTATGACAAGGTGACAGAAGTAAGACAAGAGAGAGAGGGGTGGATCGACTGCGTATTTTTGGACTGCAAGAAGGCCTTCGACACAGTTCCTCACAAGAGGTTACTGCAAAAGCTAGAGGACCAGGCACACATAACAGGAAAGGCACTGCAATGGATCAGAGAATATCTGACAGGGAGGCAACAACGAGTCATGGTACGCGACGAGGTGTCAGAGTGGGCGCCTGTGACAAGCGGGGTTCCACAGGGGTCAGTCCTAGGACCTGTGCTGTTCTTGGTATACGTGAACGACATAACGGAAGGGATAGACTCAGAAGTGTCCTTGTTTGCAGATGATGTGAAGTTAATGAGAAGAATCAAATCGGACGAGGATCAGGCAGGACTACAAAGAGACCTGGACAGGCTACAAGCCTGGTCCAGCAACTGGCTCCTTGAATTTAACCCTGCCAAATGCAAAGCCATGAAGATTGGGGAAGGGCAAAGAAGACCGCACACACAATATAGTTTAGATGGCCAAAGACTGCAAACCTCACTCAAGGAAAAAGATCTGGGGGTGAGTATAACACCGAACATATCTCCTGAGGCGCACATCAATCAGATAACTGCTGCAGCATACGGGCGCCTGGCAAACCTACGGATAGCGTTCCGATACCTAGTAAGGATTCGTTTAAGACTCTGTATACCATCTACGTCAGGCCCATACTGGAGTATGCAGCACCAGTTTGGAATCCACACCTAGTCAAGCACGTCAAGAAATTAGAGAAAGTGCAAAGGTTTGCAACAAGACTAGTCCCAGAGCTACGGGGATTGTCCTATGAAGAAAGGTTGAGGGAAATCGGCCTGACGACACTGGAGGCCAGGAGGGTCAGGGGAGACATGATAACGACATATAAAATACTGCGCGGAATAGACGAGGTGGACAAAGACGGGATGTTCCAGAGATGGGACACAGACACAAGAGGTCACAATTGGAAGTTGAAGACTCAGATGAATCAAAGGGATGTTAGGAAGTATTTCTTCAGTCATAGAGTAGTCAGGCCATGGAATAGCCTAGAAGGTGATGTGGTAGAGGCAGGAACCTTACATAGTTTTAAGGCGAGGTATGATAGAGCTCATGGGGCAGGGAGAGAGAGGACCTAGTAGCAATCAGCGAAGAGGCAGGGCCAGGAGCTGTGACTCGACCCCTGCAACCACAAAAAGGTGAGTACAAATAGGTGAGTACACACCTACACACACACACCTACACACACACCTACACACACACCTACACACACACACCTACACACACACACCTACACACACACACCTACACACACACACCTACATACACACACCTACACACACACACCTACACACACACACCTACACACACACACACACACACACCTACACACACAACAGGCCTAGTGTCTAATCGACATGTGCCTAGGACAAAATGGTAACTAACACATACACCCACACACACACACACACATCCACACACACACACACACACACACACCCACATACACACACACACACACACACACACACACACACACACACACACACACACACACACACATACACACACACCACACACAGACACACACACACACAGACACACACACACACACACACACACACACCCACCCACCCACCCACACACACACACACACACACACACACACACACACACACACACACCCACACACACACACACACACACACACACACACACACACACACACACACACATACACCCACACACACACCCACACACACACACACACACACACACACACACACATACACCCACACACACACCCACACACCCACACACACACACACACACACACACACACACACACACTCACACACACACACACACACAAACACATACACACACCACACACACACACACACACACACACACACACACACACACACACACACACACACCCCCACACACACACACACACACACACACACACACACACATACACCCACACACACACCCACACACACACACACACACACACACACACACACACACACACACACACACACACACACACACACACACACACACACACACACACACACACACACCTACACACACACACACACACCCACACACACACACACACACACACACACACACACACACACACACACCCACACACACACACACACCCACACACACACACACACACACACACACACACACACACACCCACACACACACACACACACACACACACACACACACACACACACACACACACACACACACACACACACACACACACACACACACACACACACACACACACACACACACACACACACACACACCCACACACACACACACACCCACACACACACACACACACACACACACACACACACACACACACACACACACACACACACACACCTACACACACACATCACAATTCTTCAGCAGGAACGTGTCAGTAATTTGTAAATTACTGATTGAGGTCGATATACACCAAGTGAACTTCGATAACGTCTGTTAATATAGCACAATAACCAGTGATCGCAAATTACAAATGGCGTCCTCCCGTTTCCTCTCGCAAACTTTGCGGCTGTTCCACATCCCCCCTACTCAAAATTTCTCGAAGAGTCAGATCGGCATCACCTTTTAACATACAATTATTATATTATTCAAATTTACACATGCTGAAGTACGGAAAATAGAAAATTTTCCACAGGAGGTTATTGTACTTTATATAGAGGTGGACTTTACGCTGGTGAGGGGCTCTTGATGTAGGGAATTAGATCTGTGCTCCTGTTCCCTGAAGTGAGCCTAAATACCTTCAATCCCCCCACAGGTGCTATATAATCCTACGGGTTTAGCGCTCTCCCATGATTATAATCATAATCTATAACTTACCATACCACGGGTGGGGTTAGAACCCGCGATCAGGGAGTCTCAAAACTCCAGACCGTTGCGTTAGCCATAGTCTGGAGCTTTGAGACTGACCACGGATTCTAACCCCGCCCGTGATATGATTCGTTTGCAATCGTGTCATTACGATTTCGTGAGTCAATCTATAACTTCATTCATGAGGTACCTTTTAGCTCTCTTCCTAAACTGGCTTATGTTAGGACAGGCTTTGACATGTGCAGTCACTTATAATACTTTACTGAGGTACAAGGAAAGGTGTTTGAAGCCTGACCACTTACTGAAGGTACTAAATATCTGTTAACTTGTGATCCTATGACTCTCCTTAGGTTGGGGGGGGGGAAGAGAAGGGGACAGGTGCAGCCCCAGCCCATACGTATGGGGGCTGCCACATTTATTTATAAACTCTTAATTTGTGAGATTTAATCTGTAATAGGAGTCTTCAAGCTGCCGCCGTAGAGAGAAGACGTCTGTGTTTCTGCTCTGAGCACTGACACCCAAGTTTTTATTGGGTTATTCTGAGTAATTCTTGACCAGAGCCGAGAGGAAAACTTGTTTGCTGTCACTTGCAGCACCATCCCTTCAAGATGGTAAGGCGGTGACTTGCTTGCTTGTTCACCCCTCTCCTCCCCCTCACCTCCCCCGTCCCCTTCCTCCCCTCACCCAAACATCTACACTGGCCCACACACTAACACTCTGCTTACACTGCTATCCTTCTACCTTTCCTGTCTTCTTCTTTTTCGGCAACTTCGCTTTTGGCGAGTTAACACAAGGCATTTTGACCATCCGGTAGCCCGTGTGGTTTTTTTAAAATCCGGCCGATCATTGCCTTGGGCCCTTTCCCCCTCACTCCTCGAGGGTAGACTATCATAGGGGCTGACCTTCATAAGTCAGCTGACTTAGGGTGGTTAGGATGACACGATGGAAAGTTTGTCTTCTTTTTAAGGCAACTTTTATATGTCTGATGCACCTTCCCGGGCATCATGACGATGGTACGTGTACGAATTCTTGTCACTGACAACCTGAAGTCTAAGAAAGAAATACCTGAATGTATTTGTACTAATTCCACGGTTGCACCAGTTAATATCTTCCAGACTCACTCTGGTACAGTACGTCTCCTCTCCTCTGAAGAGGAGCTGCTTCAACTACTCAAAAAAGATGTTCTTGAGAAATTACATAATCAAGGTGTGATCCCCATTCCGCCTGACAGTTACCGGGCGCAACGCACTGTTTTTGTGGCGAGGATCAACAGCTTCATGCGAGGCTGCACGACTGATGAACTTGTTGATGGAATAAATCAGGAAAATTCTGCTTCCATGATTCTTAAAACATTTAGCAAAAATGCAGGTATTCAACGGACACTCAAATTGATTCTTGAGGCTCCTGATGACGCTACATTTCTTTGTCAGAGTGGCATGAAATGTTTTGGCACTAAATGTACACCAGATCAAATTTCATTGGAAAGGTTTGTCAGTGTCATGCAATGTTATAAATGTTTTGAGTTTGGTCATAACACAAACAAGTGCACCAGTCACAAACAATCTGCAGCATCTGCTCTGGTGAGCATGTTTTCAAGGACTGCGCTAACAGAAACAACCCCAAGTGTAAATGGTAAACATCATGCTGTCTCCCCTAGCTGTCCTGTAAGGACAGAAAATTCTGGATGCTAGGAAGCAGCTAAGCACTCAGCGAAACACAACCCAACCGCCTCCAAGCATGTCCCAGGCTTCGTTCCCTAGTCTCACTGGAACTAGTGGGATTCCTACTGCCACCTCTAGCACTTCCAATGTTTGGAATACTACCCCTCCTGTTGCACCTCACCCCAACGCTAACCCCCATGTACTCCAGGCACAGGCAACGCTATCAATCCCTGAGTCTCCATGGTCCTCTGAGGTGGATATTATGTGGGGTTAATTGATGTTTATGTTAGCTAAGGAGGTGGCAGGTAACAATGTTAAACTCTGTTCCTCTATTCTCAATGACTTGTTAGTGGCTAATGGGATCAGTCCCATAATAATCCCAAATAATGTGCAGTTAATAATGGACAAATCCCCTCATGACAGGCAGTATGTGCCCTTCCCTACACATATACCAACTTCTTTCCACAATCAAGGCTCAACTGTGATTGAAGACAACACCTCCGACCACTACGTTCACACCTCCCAGTGAACTTGCGCCAGATTCTGGCGCTCAAACTACGGGTATTGAAGCTGACCCTCCAGTCCCAGTATTTATCCAGGATACTTCAAGTGGATTACCACATTTTCCCTTAGAGCCCCCTCTAGCTCCTCTGGTACCTGTCGTGCCTCGACACCCTGACACTGCGAATACTACAGCTCAGTTATCAGATGACGATTCTGAAGCATCTGTTGATATCACAATACCAGTAAGGAAGGAGAACTTGTCAATACGCAACAAACCACTCAGAACTACGCTCCTCCCCTTGATGAGTCGAGTAGAGAGAGCTTGTACTCGAACTGCAGCTACAATCTCAGAAACCAATCCTCGGCCTGCAGAAAGAGTGCAAACTACAAGAAATAATGAGGATTACAATTTTACAAGTTAATATTAGACATTTCTTTAACAACCGGTACCTCCTCGAAGTTGAACTGCTCAGTCATAAACCATACCACGGGCGGGATTGAACCCGCGGTCAGAGAGTCTCAAAACTCCAGACCGTCGCGTTCGGTCTGGAGTTTTGAGACTCTCTGATCGCGGGTTCAATCCCGCCCGTGGTATGGTTTGTTTGCAATCGTGTCATTACGATTTCGTGAGTCATGTTCAATCATAACTCTAACATCATCCTCCTGAATAACACAGCTGCAAGGGCAGATCAGCATATAAAGTTACGTGGTTATTCTACCTTCGAGAAATCGACAGGGCTTCATAGTGGAGCTGCCATCCTAGTTAAACTATACACATTGACGAGGACACCATTCTTGGAATAGAAATGACGACCTCATTTGATCAGTTAATAGTTGGAACAGTCTATTTTCCTCCTAAACAGTCATATGTGGAGTCCATTGCCCTCCATGGGATACTGAGTAGGAATGTTCCCACAATCCTAGCAGGTGATTTTAACGCGCATCACCCCGCCCTCTTGAACTGTAGAGTCGGACATCCGCTGGGTAACTTAAAGGGTCAACAACTATTTAATATATAAATAACAACAAAAGGCACAATACCGTGACTGGAACGATACACAAATAACCCGCACATAAAAGAGAGAAGCTTACGACGACGTTTCGGTCCGACTTGGACCATTGACAAAGTCACACTGTGACAGTCACAGTGTGACTTTGTCAATGGTCCAAGTCGGACCGAAACGTCGTCGTAAGCTTCTCTCTTTTATGTGCGGGTTATTTGTGTAATTATTTAATATCTTGACAGCGCTACACCTATCATTTCAGGGTTCTTTCTTTCAGTCATATGTAGTCCCTTATCCGGGGACACCAAATATTATCTTGAACAACAGAGACTGTGATCTCTACCATTGCAGGATCTCTCCTGGTGGCAACGTGGGTTCCGACCATAACCTGTTATTACTCTGCAGGCATCGCAGTTTTGGATACCCTCTCCTCCATAACTTAACCTAAACTCTCTAGGATTTGAACCATTCAGAGACTACCTGTGCCATGACGATACCGTCTCGCTTGATGACCAGCTTTTAATTGCAACTGACGAAGCAATCCACTCCTTGCACCTCACGCGACTTGTTATAAAAACTACATCAAATCTCTACCAGCAATATAAACCCAATAGAGAAATTAGAAACTGCATGAAGAATTATCAGACAAAATGTAGCAGACACTACCAAAGAAGTCAGCCCACACGGGCTATAATACTGCAGAGGTTGAGGAGAGAGTCAATTACCCTGATCTCACAGCACAAGAGCGAGTTATGGAAATATGTTGTTCGTCAAGCTAACCAGTACAAACGTCATTCTGGAACAAGATCCGCCAGCTTTCAGGGGCCAAACACAAGGCTTCCAGTTTTCTAATACATTCCTTCACTGATGATGAAGATGAGGAAGTTGACATAAACCCTGATGACCCACAAGACCAAGTCAATCTGACGGGTGATGTGTGGGAGAAAATTCTCTCACACAATGAGAGTAGATAATTCAATAATACCCATTATTAATGGGTCAGTGACTGGAGGGACGACAACCAAGCTGACCTCCACACGCTACCTTTAACTGACATATCTACTCTTGAAGAGGACCATCCTCTTACAAGACCAATTACCCTCAGAGAGATGTGTCAGGTTATAGGCAGAATGCATAATAAAGCCCCTGGCCTATCAGACATAACAGTAAGGCAAGTAAAGTTCTTACCTAGAAAATGCAAAATGTTTCTTGTAAATATCTTTAATGCCATATTGGCCTCAGGACACTTTCCAGTGGCTCTTAAGACAGCAAAGATGATCTTTATTGCTAAACCCAATAAAGACCATCATAAAGCAGATAATTATAAACTTATCTCATAACTTGAGGTCACGGGTAAAGTCCTAGAGAAAATAATTTCTAACACTATCTAATACTATCACCTTTTTACTGAGAAACAGTTTGGATTCTGTACTCACAGAGGAACCCAACTTGCTTTAAATATAATTATCGATGCTGTTGACAGCCTGCAGAAACAGGGCAATCTTGCCCTAATTGCCACCAGGGATGTACATAAAGCTTTTGACAGTTTGTGGCATGATGGACTCATTTTTAAATTGGTCGACCTTCCTGGCAGCAACTGGACCTTTCTCAGATTTATATACAACTTCCTATCTAATAGAACCATCATCCCTACATTTAACGGTAAAACTGAGGAGCGGTTCACACCGACAGCTGGAGTACCACAGGGCTCGTGTCTTAGACTGTTATTATTTAGCATATATGTCAACGATCTCCCTCAACCTGAGTTTAACGATATTCTTATTACCCAATTTACTGATGATGTTATCCATGTTGTTTCGTTCACCCCTTGTGACGGGGAAATATAAGTATGAGAAAGGAATTGAGAAAATGAATACTGAACTGCGTAGAACATCGAACTGGAAGAAGAAATGACATATCACGACAAACCCAGATAAAGTCCTTATCAGCACCATCGGTTATTTTTCCTCAGCTATAGAGGACAAGGGGGTATCTCCTATACGCCTATAGCCATTAGAAACCCTATCAAGATTTTGGGTTATGAAATAGACATACTACTTCATTCTACATCTCATGTCACTAAAAACAAAAATGTTGCTTAAGTCTGCCTTAACACTCTATGCAGGTTAATCCGGCTCTATCCCAAGTCAAAAAGCACCTGCATAAGATGATAATAAAATCTTTGCTTGAATATCCGTGTGCACCCTTGTCATTAACTACCAAAACCAATATGCTACATCATTCCGCTTCATCACAGGTACTAGAAGGAGAGATGGAATGAGAATGGTTGATCTACACACCCAACAGGACATAGTTGCACGAAATGTTAAGCTTGATCAACTGAAGAAGAGACATCCATACACCATGCAAGACCTGTATATTCCGGACACAGAACATCCTCCCTATTTTGCAAACACCACCGACTATGTAATTAACGCGCTTCCCCACAGAACCCAAAGGATGATCCTCCAACAGAGAGCGCGTAGATTCATCCACAAGGATAATTTCTAACGCCCGAAGATCCTGAGCGACCTCCCGGAAGATACCGATGTCTGGATAGCACCTGAAGCCTTTTATTTCCAATAAGAGTTACTATACTCCCATTTCTGGTGATATCTTTCAGACGTTATCAACTATTACATGTAATCATGTAACACTGGCAATTCTATCAATGTCGGACACCACCTCCGAAGCGGCTGAGCTGGTCAGTTCTTCCATGTAGCAGTCGGGGCACATCCATTGCCTTCCATCGCCTTGCCATCGTCATTACCAGTTTACGTCTTGAAAAAATGCAACTAGTATACCCTTTACCGATTCGGAGTCATGCAGTTATACCCTTGTTATAACTGTGTGAAACTGACTGGTAAGTGCTCTATCCCATTCATTTAAACTGCTTTCATTATTGACACTACATATACAAGTGCATGTATTATTTTGAACCTTAGTGGTTGGGCCACTTACCTTTTTCATCCAGACTCCCCTTCACCCTCCCTCCCTTTCCATATTTCCATCCTTATCCATCGTTCTTCCTTCCCCATCTTACCGAAGCTCTGGTTATATAAGTCCAAGTTTATAGATGAATGGTTCAGAGAACCGACATGTTGATAAATTAGACACATGTGAAACTCTTGGGTATCTTTATTGAGGAAACGTTTCGCCACACAGTGGCTTCATCAGTCCATACGAAGGAGAAACTTGAAGAACAGGAGGAGAATGAGGTAATCAGTCCCTCAACCTTGAGTCGATGTGTTCAGTCCATCAATCTTGAATAGAATACGGCATATGAGCGGAGCAGCAGCTTATAAACCGTATGGCAGGAGAGGTGCAGCAGTCATAGGTGGTGTCTCATTTGTTCAATGTGGAAGTTTCCTCAATAAAGATACCCAAGAGTTGCACATGTGTCTAATTTATCAACATGTCGGTTCTCTGAACCATTCATCTACAAATCTGTCAGACACTGCAACTTCTTGGGATCTTAATACTTAGGAATTCTTCGCTTGCCTAATTCTTGGGCACGACCTACTTCCACATTGAACAAATGTGACACGACCTATGACTGCTGCACCTCTCCTGCCATACGGTTTATAAGCTGCTTCTCCGCTGATATGCCGTATTCTATTCAAGATTGATGGACTGAACACATCGACTCAAGGTTGAGGGACTGATTACCTCATTCTCCTCCTGTTCTTCAAGTTTCTCCTTCGTATGGACTGATGAAGCCACTGTGTGGCGAAACGTTTCCTCAATAAAGATACCCAAGAGTTGCATATGTGTCTAATTTATCAATAAGTCCAAGTTGTTAGAGGCTCTGTAGACTTTGTCTTCTACAGACATAGACACTCTTCCTAGTCTCCTTGCGATTCTCATTGAGGAGAGGAATCTATACTTTTCGTCCTCATCCTTGGATCAAAACGAATTCTCTCAACAGATTCAAGATCAAACCCTCCAGTGGGACGGTGAATGACTCTACGAAGCTGCCCTTGCCACTGCCGTTGTCAGGATCAGTACGATTCTGCCAGTGAAAGAAGCCTTTGTTGTAGTTTGCAACGACGATGTTGAAGAAGAAAAACTACTTACCTCATATGCTATGACTACTCTCTCAGAACTTGCCTTTCAAGTCATGTCATCTCTGGCAAATCGTGCCAAACGATCGTCTTAGTTAAATGACTTGATAAACCGATCACCTCTTAACTTCTAGACGACTTGAAAACTTCTATTGAGGAGCAGAATCCTTGGCAAAAGTTGACCTCATCTCCAAGATACCTACAGCATCATCCATGTTGAAAATCACGTTCACGGATGTGACTATGGCTGCCCAAGCTATTGCTGGCGGTCTGGCCATTTACTACTATTTTAACTCCCATCACATTGAAGTTGAACGTTATCATCATATTACTCATTGCTGGAGTTGTTACTCCTATGTACATACAACAAAAGACTGCCCCTTTAAGGATACTAAGCTTTGCTCTGCCTGTGGGACTGAGGGCCACGACTTCAAGACCTGCAATGCCACTACTCCACCTAAGTGTCTAAACTGCAAGAATGACCACCATACTCTGGCGGCCAAATGTCCTGTTCGCAAGAAGCAGCATAAGTAGGAGAGTTTCCCCTACTTATGCTGCAATAGTCAAATACCACCAAGATTCTACAAGCCACTCAGGAGTCTCCACCACTCACCACCTCTCCTCTACCAGACGATCTCTCCACGATATTTTATTATTGCATGATGTTTGCGCACATGCAAAATGTTGCACAACCGGGATCTTTCAACACGACTATTAATGAACTTCTTGCACTTAACAAATTGACATCATTCACCTTCCACCATTCCACCTTCAGCTGATATTTTGAGGACAGCTCTAAAAATTGTCAGCTTCGCTGCTCCTGACTACCTACAGGAGATGCTGCTTGATGCTGCCAACGATTCGCTCGACGAATCCATCAGTGGGAGCACTCAACTTCTCACCAATCAGGAGCCACCTCCGACTTCCTCCAACGCAGCTACTCCTGCCGTTTCAGCTTTATCGCCTTCACTACTACATACACTCGGGATTCACGATTCAGATTCATACACATTGGACACATTATTCTGTAGACTTCGTCTTGTACAGTCACGGACGCTCTGACTCCTACTCTTCCTAGTCTCCCTGCGATCCCCGTTGGGAAGGGGAACCTTGGATCAAGATAAATTCTCCAAACAGAGTCAAAATAAAACCCTCCAGTGGAACGGTAATTGACTCTATGAAGCTTGCCCTTGCTGCTACCATGCGGACTGAGCTTAACGTCAAGATAAACACAATTCAAACATTGAAAGAAGCCTTTGTTGTAGTTTGCGACGACGCTGTTGAAGCAGACACACTCCTTACATCCTCTGCTAAGCCTACTCTCTCTGACAATGGGTTTCAAGTCATGTCATCTCCAGCGAATCGAGCCAAACGATCTATCTTCCTCAAGAGGCTTGAAAAATTGATCACATCTCAACCTCTCGAATACCTGAAGACTTAAATTGTAGATCAAAATCCTTGGACAAAGGTTAACAGCATCTCTAAGATACCTACAGCATCATCCATGATGAAGATTACATTCACCGATGTGACTATGGCTGCCCAAGCTATGGCTGACAGTCTGGCCATACACTGTTGCTCAATGCTGGAGTTCCTACTCCTATCAACATACTACACAAGACTGCCCCATTAAGGATATCAAGTTCTGCTCTACCTGCGGGTCTGAGGGACACGACTACAAGTCCTGCACTGCTACTACTCCACCTAAACGGACCATTATACTTTTGTTTCAAGTTGCCCCATCTGCCGTGAAGCTTTGAAGAAGACCCAAGAAGCAGAACAGAAAAAGATATCATCCAAGTACTTATGCTGCTATTGCCAAACTGCAGTTCGACACTTCAAAACTTTTTAAGACCACTCAATCCTCCTCCAACACCACTGTCACTCCCCCAGCTTGTGACCCGACCAAGATACATTACTGTCTACTGTATGCTCACATGCATAATATGGCACAGCCATATGTTATCAACGAGCTCTTTGAACTAAACAACATGCCCAAGTTCGTCTTTCCAGCCTCTCCATTATCTGCAGACATTCTCAAGTTCACATGAGATTTAGATAATGTCTGAACACCAGCAAAAGGAGGCTCACCACCACCACCATCAACCGCACGTGACGTCACTCCACCTCCAACCAATGAGGAGCCTTCGTTGCCTCCTCTCAACCCAGGCACCAGCCAGTCATCACCCTCCTTGCCACCAGCAGCTTCTCCTGCTTCCACTGACGTCGTCCAATCAGCGGTCTTGCCTTCCACCTCTACCACCACTGCTGCTACTGTCCAATCAGCCGTTACATTCTTCTGCTAGCTTCCGCACTGGACAGACGCTCCTGCTCCCGATTGGCTGCCTCTTCATAAGACAAAACGCAAGAATGTCGGGTGTCAAGATGAGCTTCTCCAACAGAGTCAAGATAAAACCATCCAGTGGTACGATCAATGACTCCACCAAGCTTGCCCTTGCTGTGGTAATCAGGGGTCTACAGGTCAAGATTAATACCATCCTCTCACTCCACGAAGCCTTCATTATTGTCTGTGAAGACGATGTTGAAGCTGAAAAACTACTGACCTCCTCCGCTTTGTCCACTCTATCAGACTGTGGCTTCAAAGTCATGTCCTCTCCTGCCTTACGGGCTAAGAGGACTGTCTTCTTAAAGAGACTTGACAAACTGATTACCATACAACCTGTTGAAGACCTAAAGACCTCCATAGAAGAACAAAATCCCTGGGCTACAGTTGAAAGCATCACCAAGATTCCTACTGCCTCCTCCATGCTGAAAATCACTTTTACTGATGTGACAATGGCTACCCAAGCTATGGCTGAAGGCCTGGCCATATACTATTACTTCATTAACTCCAGTCATATTGAAGCTGAGCGGTACCATCATATTACTCAGTGCTGGAGTTGCTACTCTTACCTACACTCTACAAAAGACTGCACCACAAAAGACAAAAAGTTCTGCTCTACCTGCGGGTCTGAAGGCCACGATTCCAAGACTTGTACTTCTACTGCCCCACTTAAGTGTCTCAATTGCAAAAACACTCCCCATACTCTCACTGCAAAGTGCCCCACTCGTCGTGAAATTCTGAGAAAAAGCCAAGAAGAAGAACAGAAGAAGACACTTTCCAAGTCACCTACTTATGCTGCCATCGCCAAACTCCAGGCCGACACAACAAAACTTTTAAAAGCTACCCAACCCTCCACCACTACTCCATCAGCTTATGAACCTACGAAAATTAATTACTGTATGCTATATGCACACATGCATAATATGGCATTACCAGGCTCCTTCAACACTGTTATTAACGAGCTCTTTCTATTGAACAACATGCCAAACTTTACTTTCCCAGACTATCCACCATCTGCCGACATCATCAAGCTCACCAAAGAATTAGGCAACATCACAACACCTGAAATTCCATCTCCAAGAAACAACCAATCAGCGACTTCCAACATCACCACGGCTGTGGACCAATCACCTAAGTCTTCCACCTCCTCTGCTACTACTAAGGAACCACCTGCTTCATCTCCAACTCAACCACCAAAAGCCAAGAAAACTAAGACACTTCCTCCTGAAAATCCACCTCAAGATACTCGAAGACCTGAAGAAATGGAAGAGGAAACAATATTTAGACCAACTGAACCCCTCACCTTCTATACATATAACCCTCACACCCCGTCTCTATATGCACCTCAGGTCATCTATTCCATGCACCATTGTAGTATCAAGTACACTGTTGCTCCTGGATGCGATCCCCACACTGAAACTGCCCTAATTGCAGACTTAGAAAAAGACAGCAAAAGTCTGCTCAAACTTAGTTTATTATCAAAACCTACTTTCAAAAGACTTCAAAATGGCTCTACGACAGGAACGAAAAACTAACAAAACGCAGATATGAAGAGTGTTATCCACCAATCAACGCTGATCCTCTCTCCTCTCCGCATACTTAACCAATCATATTGAAACATGCCTCCCTCTCCATCCCGTTTCCCGCCGATCTCCAGCAACCAGTCGCCGACCAGATCTACAAATCAACCACCATGATGCAGCCTGCACAGCTTGCCCACGTCGTCCACATTCTCAGCCAAGTCCTGTTCTCTTCAGCTCTATCCCACGATCGTCTCAACTGCTGGGTTAAGCCCTGGCTCTATTTCTACAACTAGGAACACTCCTCTCCTTCGCTATTCTTCGTCTGTCCCGTCTTCCCCGCTCATCCCATTGTGATCTTACCTGAACTTGTTCGTTCGTTCGTTCGTTGGCTGCCTTGCTCCTGATTGGTTGCCTTGCGATCCCCGTGCTGGGAGAGTTGCTGAGTCTGCGGACTGAAACTGCACTGAACTTCTGTTTCAAGAAGGCCTTGCCTTTCTGGCTGATCCTGGACACTCTTCATCTTGGCTCCAGGATTCTGAGCGTAGCTGGCTGCTTGCCCTAGGGCAGACCGTTGGCCTCTGCACTCCTGCAGCTGGTTGAAGTCTTCCCACTGCCAACTGGTGGCGTCTGCTGGTCTCACTGTCTTCACAAGTTACACTTCCACACCTCTGCACTTTGTGTTTGTGTAATCTACTGGCACACCGTTACCCTCATACCCATGTTCGGTTTTGACAGCATCTCGGAGAATAAGATAGCTTTTTTTTAACCAATATCTTTTTTGTGTGTGTGACACGGGTTTAGCTCTCTGTTGTGCCGTAATGTACTTAGAGGCCAGTCAAGCCCTCTTCACTGAGGTGGTTAAAGATCCCCACACAGTGGATCGGCTGGACCTGCTTCTGCGTCGGTGGGAGTATTCGTCTGGCCGGTGCCCGTGGCTAGATTCCAAGTGATTTACGCACGTGAAGTCTCATCTTGGCAGGTACACTCCCTAACTATGTTCCTATTCATCAGTGTTTCAAATTCCTTCACTTTGGACATTTAAAGAATACTTGTGACAAGCAACAGCTATGTTCCAAGTGTTCTTCTCATGGCAGAAATGTACCAACCCTCCCCTTTGCTTCCACTGCTCTCAGGCACATTCTGTTACTTTTCACTGCCCTTCTCGTAAGGAATATGTTTCCTCCTTACTCGAAGACCAACCACTTAACCTTCCAAACCCTGTCTTGACTTCATTCCCGCAACCACAGTCAACACCCTCATCCAATTACCAACCAAATACTTCTGTTCCTTCTGCTTTCACCTCTACAGCTTATCCTTCCTATGCTGCTGCTGCCCAAACAAACCTTCCCACGGCTCCCTCTCCCACCAAACAATCCAATATTCTTGAGACAAAGCATTCAAACATGCTAATTATCCCATTATGCTAAATGATCTTCTAAAAGCCAATAACTTTGACCCCATCATTTTCCCTCCTGATTTCTTTCTTCCCAAGGATGAACTCTTTCCTATCACCTCTCTCTCCTCTCCTGAAACTCCTCTTCATGCTTCTACTCAGGTAGATCCTTCTCCTCCTACCCACCTGCCACAATCCTTTCCTCCCACTCCTACTAGCTCAGGCTCCAACACTGGGCGATCTCGTCCTTCTCGTTCTCCTACTCCCTCTCGTAAGTCTCGTTCTCATACTCCCTCTCATAAGTCTCGTTCTCCTACTCCCTCGCATAAGTCTCGTTCTCCTACTACGCAACCTAGTTATACTGTGCAAGAAAGGTATAAAATACCGACAAGATGAAAGTTAAGACACATGTGCAACATCTGGGTATCTTTATTGTAGACGTTTCGCCCTCCAGTGGCTTTATCAATACAGATTCTAGGACATAATTAGAAGACAGTAGAACTATGTACAAAAGATGAGGTAATCAGTGCCTCAGCCTTGTTCACAGCATCGTGGTGGAGGAGAATCTGGAGCAAAGGCAAGAAGACTGGCGGTTATATAGACGTCAGTGGATAGGGACGTGTAGCAGACGAGGGCATAGTCACTGGTAGGCGGGATTCCCCAGTGGAAGTAGGTCCTTCCCAAAGGGATGGGTTAGTTGCAGCAGCCGTGAAGAAGGTCTTGTAGATGTCCTCTGAACTAAGATTCCATGATGTTGCAGTGTCTGACAAGTTGTGCAAGAAAGGTATAAAATACCGACAATATGAAAGTTAAGACACATGTGCAACATCTGGATATCTTTATAAAGATAGCCAGATGTTGCACATGTGTCTTAACTAATTATACTGATTCTCCCAACTTCAACAAGCATTTGGATACAGTTACCAACTTATTAAACCAACCCTTGACCTCCTCCTCATCCTCCTCCTCTCTCCCCAACACTTCCTCTCGCCCTACCTCATCCTCTCGTCCTACCTCATCCTCTCGTCCTACCTCATCCTCTCGCCCTACCTCATCCTCTCGTCCTACCTCATCCTCTCGCCCTACCTCATCCTCTCTCTCGCCCTACCTCATCCTCTCGCCCTACCTCATCCTCTCTCTCGCCCTGCCTCATCCTCTCGCCCTACCTCATCCTCTCTCTCGCCCTACCCCATCCTCTCGCCCTACCTCATCCTCTCGCCCTACCTCATCCTCTCGTCCTACTTCATCCTCTAGCCCTACCTCATCCTCTCGCCCTACCTCATCCTCTCGCCCTACCTCATCCTCTCGCCCTACCTCATCCTCTCGCCCTACCTCATCCTCTCGTGCCACCTCCTCCTCCCGCCCCCTCTCATCCTCCCCTCCCCGTTCTGAATCCAAAAACCGTAGAAAAGACACACATCCTATCAAGAACAGATCAGCTGAAGGTACAATTATGATGGGTTATCCAGATAAATTTAAGAAAGATTTATATCTCCTAACTTCAAGAAACCCCAACCATGGCCCTTAAGGTTACTCAGTTTAACATACGAGCTTATAACGCAAACAAACACATTCTTGCTGACCTCGTTGAATCTGAACGACCAGACGTGTTGATGTTAAACAGCACGTGTGTGCGTGATGATCAACGTGTCAGACATTTAGGATACACAGCCCATCAATCCCGTGGTGATAACTGGAATGGGGTAGCTATTCTGGTGAAAGGGACCATCAAACATGAATTCTTATCCCTCCCATTTACATATTCTCACAGCATGGCTGTGAAAAATTACACGACACACGGTTCCATCTTCCTTTACACGACTTATACCAGACCTAGCAAAACCATTAACATTCATGATTTAACCATACTTTTTAATCACACACATCTCCCTGTATACATCCTTGCCGACCTAAATGCCAAACACACGGTCTTCCATGACTACTCCACCATCCTGCATGGTAGGCAACTTCATACCCTTGTAACACAAAAATATCTCATTCACTTTGGATCTTACTTCCCTACAGTCTTTACACATAATGGCCAACGCACTCCTGATAAAAATTTTACAAACAGAGCCAGTACTCGCCTACACCACTTAACAACACCCGGCCCACTCTCCGGATCTGA
Source organism: Cherax quadricarinatus (assembly GCF_038502225.1). Lineage (NCBI taxonomy): Eukaryota > Metazoa > Arthropoda > Malacostraca > Decapoda > Parastacidae > Cherax > Cherax quadricarinatus. The sequence continues at coordinate 189,742 of NC_091388.1, forward strand.
TCACATTCCTGTCATTTTCCATATTTCTTCAAATTCCATACTCATTCCTGTTCGCCCCTCTCCAGTTTATCCTCAGGCGGATTGAGATATGTTCAAACAACGCCTTAACACTCTAGATCTCGCACACAACTATGACAATAGGCCAGTATCAGACATAGACACACGAATTCAACGCATCCAACAGTCCATTACCCAAGCCGCTGCAGAGGCTGTACCCATGACACTACAAAGTACGCTACTCTTTCCGCCCTTCAGATAGAACAAAACGACTGCTCACTTGTTATAGACACCGTTTCCTAGCTAACCAAAAACAGACTAAACATTACCCGCTGAGATTTAACTATCTTACGCGTACATATCATCCGACATTAGGAATCTATCATAAACACAGCTGATGCTCTGCGTACAAGAGATCCCAAAGCATTCTGGTCATTCATTCGGAGACTCACAGGCGGGTGTTCATCCACATGTTTCAGACACATCACCCACAACAACAGACGGATCTCTGACCCTGCTGAGGCTGTCCACATTTTCAAAGACATATGGGAACACATCTTCCACCCATATCCTCCAGACCCAGCTGCCATAGCACACACATTAGAAATTGAGCGATGGGTATCCAGTCATGAAGACTTAACAAATCCTGATCCTATCATAACTCTAAACACACTCTTCCACGCATCCTCTTAACTTTCCTTTTTCTGTAGCCGATGTTCATTCTCTATTAGCACACCTTCCAAAAAAAAAAGCCCCGGGTGCTTCTGGTCTCTCACATTCTGTCCTTCGCCATCTTCCACTTTCTGTTGCTTCTGCTATTACTGACTTCTTTAACGCTTCCCTTGCATCTGGTTATTTCCCTCCATTCTTCAAATCTGCCACAGCATGCCTCATACCAAAACCTGGTAAAGACTTGACTGACCCCAAGAATTATAGACCTATTAGCCTCCTTGAAATCTTGGGTAAGACCTTTGAACGACTTGTAAATATGCAACTCAGGACTCACCTCGAGACAAATAACTTACTGAAAGACAATTCGGTTTCCGATAGCAACGCTCTACCCAAGACGTTTTGAACATTATCCTGAATTATATGCGCATCAACAAGGCCCAGAACTGTACCACCTCCCCTGTCGCCAAAGATGTTGAAAAAAGCTTTTGACACTGTTTGGCATGATGGATTAAAATATAAACTTTGCACCTCCTTTGATTTAACTTTAAATATGATGAAATTATTATGTCACTTTTTAGGTGGCCGCACGATGCGTATAAGATAAGATTTCGTTCGGATTTTTAACCCCGGAGGGTTAGCCACCCAGGATAACCCAAGAAAGTCAGTGCGTCATCGAGGACTTTCTAACTTATTTCCATTGGGGTCCTTAATCTTGTCCCCCAGGATGCGACCCACACCAGTCGACTAACACCCAGGTACCTATTTGCTGCTAGGTGAACAGGACAACAGGTGTAAGGAAACGTGTCGAAATGTTTCCACCCGCCGGGAATCGAACCCGGGCCCTCCGTGTGTGAAGCGGGTGCTTTAGCCACCAGGCCACCGGGCCACTACCAGAGATCCCCATTCTGACTATTACACTTTACAAGCAGGTGTTCCCCAAGGTTCTGTCCTATCTCCCACCCTATACATACTCTACATCAACGATTTACCAGAATCACTCTACCCTAACACACTTATACTCTCCTATGCAGACGACATTACTCAACTCACAGCACATGAAAGCATTCGATTACTTGTGCGCAGAACACAAAGAGAGGTCGACAGGATTACCGCTTGGGAATTATTATGGCGCATTAAGACCAACCCTAATAAGTCAAAGATCACATACTTTCATAGAAGGCGCGATGTCCCGACTCCTGTCGAACTCAAAACCAGCACCTCCCGTACTCCTCTCCCACGCTCCCCCGCCACAGTTGTCCTTGGTGTTTTTTTTTTTCAACAAGTCGGCCGTCTCCCACCGAGGCAGGGTGACCCAAAAAGAAAGAAAATCCCCAAAAAAGAAAATACTTTCATCATCATTCAACACTTTCACCTCACTCACACATATCAGTGTTTTTGCAGAGGTGCTCATAACACAACAGTTTAGAAGCATGTACGTATAAAGATACACAACATATCCCTCCAAACTGCCAATATCCCGAAACCCCTCCTTTAGAGTGCAGGCATTGTACTTCCCATTTCCAGGACTCAAGTTGGACTATATGAAAATAACCGGTTTCCCTGAATCCCTTCACTAAATATTACCCTGCTCACATTCCAACAGATCGTCAGGTCCCAAATACCATTCGTCTCCATTCACTCCTATCGAACACGCTCATGCACGCCTGCTGGAAGTCCAAGCCCCTCGCCCACAAAACCTCCCTTACCCCTTCCTTCCAACCTTTTCGAGGACGACCCCTACCCCGCCTTCCTTCTCCTACAGATTTAAATGCTCTCCATGTCATTCTACTTTGATCCATTCTCTCTAAATGACCAAACCACCCCAACAACCCCTCTTCAGTCATCTGACTAATACTTTTATTAACTCCACACCTTCTCCTAATTTCCACACTCCTAATTTTCTGCATAATATTTATACCACACATTGCCCTCAGACAGGACATCTCCACTGCCTCCAACCGCCTCCTCACTGCTGCATTCACAACTAAGCTTCACACCCATACTACTATACTTTCATACATTCCCTGCTTTGCTTCCATAGAGAACGTTTTTTGACTCCACATATACCTCAACGCACCACTCACTTTTTTTCCCTCATCATTTCTATGATTAACCTCATCCTTCATAAATCCATCCGCTGACATGTCAATTCCCAAGTATCTGAAAACATTCACTTCTTCCTTACTCCTCCTCCCCAGTTTGATATCCAATTTTTCTTTATCTAAATCGTTTGATACCCTCATCACCATACTCTTTTCTATGTTCACTTTCAACTTTCTACCTTTACACACACTCCCAAGCTCATCCACTAATTTTTGAAAATTTTCTTTAGAATCTCCCATAAGCACAGTATCATCAGCAAAAAGTAACTGTGTCAATTCCCATTTTGTATTTGATTCCCCATAATTTAATCCCACCCCTCTCCCGAACACCCTAGCATTTACTTCTTTTACAACCCCATCTATAAATATATTAAACAACCATGGTGACATTACACATCCCTGTCTAAGACCTACTTTTACCGGGAAGTTGTCTCCCTCTCTTCTACACACCCTAACCTGAGCCTCACTATCCTCATAAAAACTCTTTACAGCATTTAGTAACTTACCACCTATTCCATATACTTGCAACATCTGCCACATTGCTCCCCTATCCACTCTATCATATGTCTTTTCTAAATCCATAAATGCAATATAAACTTCCCTACCTTTATCTAAATACTGTTCATATATATGTTTCAATGTAAACACTTGATCTACACATCCCCTACCCACTCTGAAGCCTCCTTGCTCATCCGCAATCCTACATTCTGTCTTACCTCTTAATTCTTTCAATTATAACCCTACCGTACACTTTTCCTGGTATACTCAGTAAACTTATTCCTCTATAATTTTTACAATCTCTTTTGTCCCCCTTCCCTTTATATGATGGGACTATACATGCTTTCTGCCAATCCCTAGGTACCTTCCCCTCTTTCATACATTTATTAAACAAAAGTACCAACCACTCCAACACTATATCCCCCCCTGCTTTTAACATTTCTGTCATGATCCCATCAGTTCCAGCTGCTTTACCCCCTTTCATTCTACGTAATGCCTCACGTACCTCCACCACACTTACATTCTGCTCTTCTTCACTCCTAAAAGATGGTATACCTCCCTGGCCAGTGCATGAAATTACCGCCTCCCTTTCTTCCTCAACATTTAAAAGTTCCTCAAAATATTCTCACCATCTACCTAATACCTCCCTCTCCCCATCTACTAACTCCCCTACTCTGTTTTTAACTGACAAATCCATACGTTCCATAGGCTTCCTTAACTTGTTTAACTCACTCCAAATTTTTTCTTATTTTCATTAAAATTTCTTGACAGTGCCTCTCCCATTCTATCATCTGCTCTCCTTTAACACTCTCTCACCACTCTCTTCACCTTTCTTTTACTCTCCATATACTCTGCTCTTCTTATAACACTTCTGCTTTGTAAAAACCTCTCATAAGCTACCTTTTTCTCTTTTATCACACACTTTACTTCATCATTCCACCAATCATTCCTTTTTCCTCCTGCACCCACCCTCCTATAACCACTAACTTCTGCCCCACATTCTAATACTGCATTTTTAAAACTCATCCAACCCTCTTCAACCCCCCCCCACTACTCATCTACTTTGCACTAGTGCCAATAGTCGCTTATATCTCACCCGAACTTCCTCCTCCCTTAGTTTATACACTTTCACTTCCCTCCTACTTGTTGTTGCCACCTTCCTCTTGTCCCATCTACCTCTTACTCTAACTGTAGCTACAACTAAATAATGATCCGATATATCAGTTGCCCCTCTATAAACATGTACATCCTGGAGCCTACCCATCAACCTTTTATCCACCAATACATAATCTAATAAACTACTTTCATTACGTGCTACATCTTACCTTGTATATTTATTTATCCTCTTTTTCATAAAATATGTATTACTTATTACCAAATCTCTTTCTACACATAGCTCAATTAAAGGCTCCCTATTTACATTTACCCCTGGCATCCCAAATTTACCTACTACTCCTTCCACAACATTTTTACCCACTTCAGCATTGAAATCCCCAACCACCATTACTCTCACACTTGGTTCAAAACTCCCCACGCATTCACTCAACATTTCCCAAGATCTCTCTCTCTCCTCTACACTTCTCTCTTCTCCAGGTGCATACACGCTTACTATAACCCACTTTTCACATCCAACCTTAATTTTACTCCACATAATCCTTGAATTAATACATTTATATTCCCTCTTTTCCTACCATATCTTATCCTTCAACATTATTGCTACTCCTTCTTTAGCTCTAACTCAATTTGAAACTCCTGATCTAATCCCATTTATTCCTCTCCATTGAAACTCTCCCACCCCCTTCAGCTTTGTTTCACTTAAAGCCAGGACATCCAGCTTCTTCTCATTCATAACATCCACAATCATCTCTTTCTTATCATTTGCACAACATCCACGCACATTCAGACTTCTCACTTTGACAATTTTCTTTTTCTTATTCTTTTTAGTAATCTTTACAGGAAAAGGGGTTACTAGCCCATTGTTCCCGGCATTTTAGTTGACTTTTACAACACGCATGGCTTACGGAGGAAAGATTCTTATTCCACTTCCCCATGGATATAAAAGGAAAAGTAATAAGACCAAGAACTATTAAGATAAAATCAAAGGAAACTCAGATGAGTTTGTATATATATGCTTGTACATGTATGTGTAGTGTGACCTAAGTGTAAGTAGAAGTAGTAAGACATACCTGTAATCTTGCATATTTATGAGACAGACAAAAGACACCAGCAATCCTACCATCATGTAGAACAATTACAGGCTTTCGTTTTACACTCACTTGGCAGGACGGTAGTACCTCCCTGGGTGGTTGTTGTCTACCAACCTACTACCTTAGTGTTACCTTGGTGTTGCCCTTGACAATAGACTGACTCTTAAACCTCACATTACTGCTAAGATTGCAATGGCTGGGATTGCGCTCTCAAGGTTATATAAGCTGCGACGAGCTAATCCCAAGTCTAAACTACATCTTTATAAAGCTCTCATTCGATCTCTACTCTCTTATTCTCCACTTGCTCTGACGTTAACTGCCAAAACAAACGCCCTAAAATTCCAACGCATCCAGAATCGTGCATTACGTTGGGTGTTGGGAGTGAGGTGGGACGAATTCGCCACCAGCGAATCTCTCCACCTCACGACTAACACACCAGCTTTGGACGTGTACTGGAAGACACTCAGTGACAAACAACTTGAGAGACTTGAGGCATACCATGACTACTGGACTTCCTATTTAGGAGAGACTACCAGGCATCCTTACAATGATGTAAATCTCTTTCACACGTTGCACCTCCACTCCGCTACGTATAAACAACTTGTCTTACCTTGCCCTATTATACCAACAATTCTATAACTACCATTGTCGTAGAGTGTCTCTGTGCGTTTTATGCTGAATTGCTTGCGATTGTCGTTTGGGTCACCTTTTTACAGTAACCAGTGCCCGTTGCGCGTCCAGTCATTGCGAGTGATGTGCTTCCGAGAGTGACACTGCTGCATTTTTTTGTTTCCCTTGATTAGCAGTTGGGTCTAGTCCTGACACTTTTCCTCCTTAAGATATTTTCCCTCCCCAACCTATTTCTTCCTCCTGTCCCCATTTGCCCCTTTACCCCAGCGGGTCCTTACCTGTGAGTCCTCATTCATTCATTCCAATCAGCGACGCCGCCTGCCTCCACCTCTGGCGCTAAACCTGCATGCCATTGTATGAATGGAATCACTTTCTACACCACTCGACATTCTCCTAACGAACTGACTGCCTAGGAATTCTTCAACTCTCTTGAGGCCGGGACTGCTAAGTTCACCTGTACTGACCACACACGCTACCACAATTGATAAACTACTAGATATCCTTGAGGATCATGAGACAACCCCCGACTTCTTGTTTAGACTATGCCGTCTCTCAAGATTGAAGTAGTTCACCTCTCTCCAATCTGGGACAATAATTTAACAAGCCTCGCGCCAACCATTCACTGTACAGATCGTCCTGATGGCTGCCTTCTGGAACTTCCCTGACTCTTCTGCCGCCGCCTTCACCTTGGGAGCCTAGTATCGACGTCTTTCATCCCTCCCTATCCAAGCCTGCAGTACGTTTGTACTACATGCACCAAAGTGGTTGGGCCACTTGCCCTTCTTCTCCTCCTCTCCTCCTCCCTCTCATCCTTTTCCAGTATTTCAATCCTTCCCCATCCTTCTTCCTTCCCATCTTACGACAGCTCTGGTCGTTTTCGTTCAACTGTTCAATATCATCGACTCAAGACATTCATCTCACCGGCTATTCTTCGTTCTGTCCGCACTTCCTCCTCGACCTCAGTGGGTTCTTACCTTTGAGTCCTCTGTTCTGTTCTGTTCTGTTCTGTTCTGTAGCCTCTTTACCAGTGTTTCTTTACTGTTGCTTCTAGTTGACATAATTTTTGTCCTGTGTTGGCCTATCCGTTCCCTAGTGATTTTCCTGGTAGAGTAAATGATGATATGATCACTAAGACCTGTGGTAATGACGCCTGACTGACTATGTTCTCAGAGCGGTTACAAAGTATGTGGTCAATTAGGGTGGCTGAGAACTATGTGATCCGGGTTGGTGTATTAATTAGTTGAGTGTAGCCATTTAAATCCAGAATTTGCTTATACCTTTTACATAACCCGTCATTTTGCTGTTGAAAACAGATATTGAAGTCACCCTGTATTATTGTCTCGCAATTGTTATCAAATCCGGACAAGACTCTCGAAAAGTCCTCTAAAAACTGGTCCTGGGTGGGAGGGCGGTAACTAGTTCCTATTAAGATGAGTTTTGTCTTGGGAAGCAACACTTCAATGCATAGAATCTCCAGTTTATTGTCATTTAAATCAGGCCTTCGATTATAGGCAAAGTCATTAATTATGTAGGAACATACCCTACCACCTTCTTCCATTCCTATCTAAGCGATTGATATTGTAACCTTCTATTTTGACCTTCTATTTTTAACCTTCTATTTTGACCTCTTCGTCAGTCAATGTAACATCCAACCAGGATTCAGAGATGGATATAACTGCCACCTTAGTTCTGTTAGCTAGAATCCTAATCTCTGCCAATTTTGGAAAAAGTGATCTTGCGTTGACATGAATAAAGTGAAGGCCTGTTTTCATAAAACAATTATAACCATCAATATATGGCAAGGGGTTATTTGTATTAAAAATAAGTAAATCAATGTCATCATTGTTAAAGAGTAACTGTTCCAAAGTGCATTTGTTACAAACAAAATGAAATCTGGCACCATTACCATAATAGAACACACATCCATTATGCACCCACCCCTTACACAATTTGCATGAGGTAACTTTACTGAGACAATAAGAATGGTTCTATTGTCTCACATTGACCTATCTGTGCATTACATACAGAGTTAAGGTTATCATTCCTAGCTACCAGACAGACATTGTCACAGTCACTTATCTGTCTGTTCTGCACCTGTATCATAGTTTGAGGTCCTGGATTAGTATGGATATCACCACTTAATGGCTCCACTATACAAGCTGTGCGCCACTGTTTTTGTTTGTATATGGGGTGTTGCCATACCTTGCAGTGATAGTGACATTTAAATTTCTGGTAGAATGGCAAGTGTTGGTCTTTCATTGTCCAGGGTGTTGTCCAGGGTGCTGTCCAGGGTGCTGTCCAGGGTGCTGTCCAGGGTGCTGTCCAGGGTGCTATCACCCAATTTGCCTTTCCAGTCCCCATGACTGATTCCTTTCTTCAGAAAACTGCAGGATAAGGGGAAAAATAATTATGGCAGCCTGTATCCCTCTAATGCCAGCCATGTTCACTCTACACCATCACTGCACCCAGCAATGGCCGAGTAGCTACTAGTAAATTTTATGTTATCTTATTCCATAAACCCCCTTCACTTATCCCATTACTTCAGAAACCCACTTCACTCTTCACTTGTTCCCTTCAGAAACCCATTCACTCCTCACTCGTTCCCTTCAGAAATGCCCTTCACTCCTCACTTGTTCCCTTCAGAAACACATTTCACTCCTCACTTGTTCCCTTCAGAAACACACTTCACTCCTCACTTGCTCCTTTCAGAAACGCCCTTCACTCCTTACTTGTTCCCTTCAGAAACCACCTTCACTCCTCACTTGTTCCCTTCAGAAATGCCCTTCACTCCTCACTTGTTCCCTTCAGAAACCCCCTTCACTCCTCACTTGTTCCCTTCAGAAACACCCTTCACTCCTCACTTGTTCCCTTTAGAAACACCCTTCACTCCACACTTGTTCATTTCAGAAACACCTTTCACTTCTCACTTATTCCCTTCAAAAATACCCTTCACTCCTCACTTGTTCCCTTCAGAAACATCCTTCACTCCTCACTTGTTCCCTTCAGAAACCCCCTTCATTCCTCACTTGTTCCCTTCAGAAACACCCTTCACTCCTCACTGTTCCCTTCAGAAACACCCTTCACTCCTCACTTGTTCCTTTCAGAAACCGACTTAACTCCTCACTTTTTCCCTTCAGAAACCTCCTTCACTCCTCACTTGTTCCCTTCAGAAAAACTCTTCAATCCTCACTTGTTCCCTTCAGAAACCGACTTCACTCCTCACTTGTTCCCTTCAGAAACACCCTTCACTCCTCACTTGTTCCTTTCAGAAACCGACTTCACTCCTCACTTGTTCAATTCGGAAACACCCTTCACTCCTCACTTGTTCCCTTCAGAAACCTCCTTCACTCCTCACTTGTTCCCTTCAGAAACCCCTTCATTCCTCACTTGTTCCCTTCAGAAACACCCTTCACTATTCACTTGTTCCCTTCAGAAACACTCTTCACTCCTCACTTGTTCCCTTCAGAAACACCCTTCACTATTCACTTGTTCCCTTCAGAAACACCCTTCACTCCTCACTTGTTCCCTTCAGAAACACCCTTCACTCCTCACTTGTTCCCTTCAGAAAACCCCTTCATTCCACACTTGTTCCATTCAGAAACCACATTCACTCCTCACTTGTTCCCTTCAGAAACATCCTTCACCCCTCACTTATTCCCTTCAGAAACGCCCTTCACTCATCACTTGTTCCCTTCAGAAAAACCCTTCACTCCTCACTTGTACCCTTCAGAAACACCCTTCACTCCTCACTTGTTCCCTTCAGAAATACCATTCACTCCTCACATGTTCCCTTCAGAAATACCCTTAACTCTTTGCTTGTTCCCTTCAGAAACACCCTTCACTCCTCACTTGTTCCTTTCAGAAATACCCTTCGCTCCTCACTTGTTCCCTTCAGAAACCGCCTTCACTCCTCACTTGTTCCCTTCAGAAACCCCCTTCACTCCTCACATGTTCCCTTCAGAAACACCCTTCACTACTCACTTGTTCCCTTAAGAAATCCCCTTCACTCCTCACTTGTTCCCTTCAGAAACATCCTTCAATCCTCACTTGTTCCCTTCAGAAACCCCCTTCACTCCTCACATGTTCCCTTCAGCAATCCCCTTCATTCCTCACTTGTTCCCTTCAGAAATACCCTTCACTCTTTACTTGTTCCCTTCAGAAACACCCTTCACTCCTCACTTGTTCCCTTCAGAAATTCCCTTCACTCCTAACTTGTTTCCTTCAGAAACCCCCTACACTCCTCACTTGTTCCCATCAGAAATACCCTTCACTCCTCATTTGTTCCCTTCAGAAACACCCTTCACTCCACACTTGTTCACTTCAGAAACACCCTTCATTTCTCACTTATTCCCTTCAAAAATACCCTTCACTCCTCACTTGTTATCTTCAGAAACCCCCATCACTCCTCACTTGTTCCCTTCAGAAACCCCCTTCATTCCTCACTTGTTCCCTTCAGAAACACCCTTCACTCATCACTTGTTCCCTTCAGAAAAACCCTTCACTCCTCACTTGTACCCTTCAGAAACACCCTTCACTCCTCACTTGTTCCCTTCAGAAATACCATTCACTCCTCACATGTTCCCTTCAGAAATACCCTTAACTCTTTGCTTGTTCCCTTCAGAAACACCCTTCACTCCTCACTTGTTCCTTTCAGAAATACCCTTCGCTCCTCACTTGTTCCCTTCAGAAACCGCCTTCACTCCTCACTTGTTCCCTTCAGAAACCCCCTTCACTCCTCACATGTTCCCTTCAGAAACACCCTTCACTACTCACTTGTTCCCTTAAGAAATCCCCTTCACTCCTCACTTGTTCCCTTCAGAAACATCCTTCAATCCTCACTTGTTCCCTTCAGAAACCCCCTTCACTCCTCACATGTTCCCTTCAGCAATCCCCTTCATTCCTCACTTGTTCCCTTCAGAAATACCCTTCACTCTTTACTTGTTCCCTTCAGAAACACCCTTCACTCCTCACTTGTTCCCTTCAGAAATTCCCTTCACTCCTAACTTGTTTCCTTCAGAAACCCCCTACACTCCTCACTTGTTCCCATCAGAAATACCCTTCACTCCTCATTTGTTCCCTTCAGAAACACCCTTCACTCCACACTTGTTCACTTCAGAAACACCCTTCATTTCTCACTTATTCCCTTCAAAAATACCCTTCACTCCTCACTTGTTATCTTCAGAAACCCCCATCACTCCTCACTTGTTCCCTTCAGAAACCCCCTTCATTCCTCACTTGTTCCCTTCAGAAACACCCTTCACTCCTCACTTGTTTCCTTCAGAAACACCCTTCACTCCTCACTTGTTCCCTTCAGAAACCGACTTCACTCCTCACTTGTTCCCTTCAGAAACCTCTTTCACTCCTCACTTGTTCCCTTCACAAACCTCTTCACTCCTCACTTGTTCCCTTCAGAAACCGACTTCAATCCTCACTTGTTCCCTTCAGAAACACCCTTCACTCCTCATTTGCTCCCTTCAGAAACCCCTTCACATCTCACTTGTTCCCTTCAGAAACACCCTTCGCTTCACACTTGTTCCCTTCAGAAACACCCTTCACTCCTCACTTGTTCCCTTCAGAAACCCCTTCAGTCCTCACTTGCACCCTTCAGAAACACCCTTCACTCCTCACTTGTTCCCTTCAGAAACACCCTTCACTCCTCACTTGTTCCCTTCAGAAACACCCTTCGCTCCTCACTTGTTCCCTTCAGAAACCCCCTTCACTCCTCACTTGTTCCCTTCAGAAACCCCCTTCACTCCTCACTTGTTCCCTTCAGAAACACCCTTCTCTCCTCACTTGTTCCCTTCAGAAATCCCCTTCATTCCTCACTTGTTCCCTTCAGAAACACCCTTCACTCTTTATTTGTTCCCTTCAGAAACACCCTTCACTCCTCACTTGTTCCCTTCAGAAATCCCCTTCACTCCTAACTTGTTCCTTCAGAAAACCCCCGCACTCCTCACTTGTTCCCTTCAGAAATACCCTTCACTCCTCACTTGTTCCCTTCAGAAACACCCTTCACTTCTCACTTATTCCCTTCAAAAATACCCTTCACTCCTCACTTGTTCCCTTCAGAAACCCCCTTCACTCCTCACTTGTTCCCTTCAGAAACCCCTTCATTCCTCACTTGTTCCCTTCAGAAACACCCTTCACTAATCACTTGTTCCCTTCAGAAACCGACTTCACTCCTCACTTGTTCCCTTCAGAAACCTCCTTCACTCCTCACTTGTTCCCTTCGGAAACCCCCTTCATTCCTCACTTGTTCCCTTCCGAAACCGACTTCACTCCTCACTTGTTCCCTTCAGAAACACCCTTCACTCCTCATTTGCTCTATTCAGAAACCCCTTCTCTCCTCACTTGTTCCCTTCAGAAACACCCTTCGCTCCTCACTTGTTCCCTTCAGAAACACCCTTCACTCCTCACTTGTTCCTTTCAGAAACACCCTTCACTCCTCACTTGTTCGCTTCGGAAACCCCCTTAACTCCTCGTTCCCTTCAGAAACCCCCTTCACCCCTCACTTGTTCCCTTCAGAAACCGACTTCAATCCTCACTTGTTCCCTTCAGAAACACCCTTCACTCCTCACTTGTTCCCTTCAGAAACCCCTTCACTCCTCACTTGTTCCGTTCAGAAACACCCTTCACTTCTCACTTGTTCCCTTCAGAAACACCCTTCAGTCCTCACTTGTTCCCTTCAGAAACATCCTTCGATTCTCACTAGTTCCCTTCAGAAACCCCCTTCACTCCTCACTTGTTCCTTCAGAAACCTCCTTCACTCCTCACTTGTTCCCTTCAGAAACACCCTTCACTCCACACTTGTTCACTTCAGAAACACCCTTCACTCCTCACTTATTCCCTTCAGAAACACCCTTCACTCCTCACTTGTTCCCTTCAGAAATACTTTTCACTCCTCAGTTGTTCCCTTCAGAAACACCCTTCACTCCTCACTTGTTCCCTTCAGAAATACCATTCACTCCTCACTTCTTCCCTTCAGAGATAACCTTAACTCTTCACTTGTTCCCTTCAGAAGCACCCTTCACTCCTCACTTGTTCCCTTCAGAAATACCCTTCCCTCCTCACTTGTTCCATTCAGAAACCGTCTTCACTCCTCACTTGTTCCCTTCAGAAAACCCCTTCACTCCTCACTTGTTCCATTCAGAAACAAACTTCACTCCTCACTTGTTCCCTTCAGAAACCCCTTTCACTCCTCACTTGTTCCCCTCAGAAATCCCCTTCGTTCCTCACTTGTTCCCTACAGGAATTCCCTTAACTCTTTACTTGTTCCCTTCAGAAACACCCTTCACTCCTCACTTGTTCCCTTCAGAAACCCCCTTCACTCATAACTTGTTACCTTCAGAAACTCCCTTCACTTCTCACTTGTTCCCTTCAGAAATACCCTTCACTCCTCACTTGTTCCCTTCAGAAACACCCTTCACTCCACACTTGTTTACTTCAGAAACACCCTTCACTTCTCACTTATTCCCTTCAAAAATACCCTTCACTCCCCACTTGTTCCCTTCAGAAACCCCCTTCACTCCTCACTTGTCCATTCAGAAACCCTTTTTATTCCTCACTTGTTCCCTTCAGAAACACCCTTCACTTTTTACTTGTTCCCTTCAGAAACACACTTCACTCCTCTCTTTTTCCCTTCAAAAACCGACTTCACTCCTCACTTGTTCCCTTCAGAAACCTCCTTCACTCCTCACTTGTTACCTTCAGAAACCTCCTTCACTCCTCACTTGTTCCCTTCAGAAACCCCCTTCACTCCACAGTTGTTCCCTTCAGAAACCGACTTCACTCCTCACTTGTTCCCTTCAGAAACCCCCTTCACTCCTCACTTGTTCCCTTCAGAAACACCCTTCGCACCTCACTTGTTCCCTTCAGAAACACCCTTCACTCCTCAGTTGTTCGCTTCAGAAACCCCATTAACTCCTCGTTCCCTTCAGAAACCCCCTTCACCCCTCACTTGTTCCCTTCAGGAAGCGACTTCACTCCTCACTTGTTCCCTTCAGAAACACCCTTCACTCCTCGCTTGTTCCCTTCAGAAACACCATTCACTCATCACTTGTTCCCTTCAGAAACACCCTTCACTCCTCACTTGTTCCCTTCAGAAACTCCCTTCACTCCTCACTTGTTCCTTTCAGAAACCCCATTCACTCCTCACTTGTTCCGTTCACAAACACCCTTCACTACTCACTTATTCCCTTCAGAAACACTCTTCACTCCTCACTTGTTCCCTTCAGAAATACCCTTCACTCCTCACCTGTTCCCTTCAGAAACACCATTCACTCCTCACTTGTTCCCTTCAGAAATACCATTCACTCCTCACTTGTTCCCTTCAGAAATACCCTTAAATCTTTACTTGTTCCCTTCAGAAACACCCTTCACTTCTCACTTGTTCCCTTCAGAAATACCCTTCACTCCTCACTTGTTCACTTCAGAAACCACCTTCACTCCTCACTTGTTCCCTTCAGAAACCCCCTTCACTTTTCACTTGTTCCCTTCAGAAACACCCTTCACTCCTCACTTGTTCCCTTCAGAAACCCCATTCACTCCTCACTTGTTCCCTTCAGAAATCCCCTTCATTCCTCACTTGTTCCCTTCAGAAATACCCTTCACTCTTTACTTGTTCCCTTCAGAAACACCCTTCAGTTCTCACCTGTTCCTTTCAGAAACCCCCTTCACTCCTAACTTGTTTCCTTCAGAAACCCCCTTAACTCCTCACTTCTTCCCTTCAGAAATACCCTTCACTCTTTACTTGATCCCTTTAGCAACCGACTTCACTCCTCACTTGTTCCCTTCAGAAACCCCCTTCACTCCTCACTTGTTTCCTTCAGAAACGCCACAGGGCCCTCTCTGTGCCACATCCACCCAGGTTATTTTCCCTGATCGCTGGGCTGGCGTCAGCACTTCCTCCGAGTCTGAAAGCACTACAGAGCACTTTCGCGTAACACTTTCCACCTGCATGTCTTCATCCACAGAGCAGTCCTGGTGGATGTCCACCTCCACCGTATGTTTCAGCAAAGCTGCTCTTCGTGTCCAGCGTCCACCTTCGCAGCAGGTCCCAGGTTTAGTGATGGGTCCATAGCAGGGCTCATGCTCCTCTCTGTAAATAATTCCTCCAGCACGGAAGCAATGGATTCCTCTACATCGTTGTTATGCACATCTTGCAGAGCCGGGCCTTCTACTGGTCTCGCCTCCAAAGAAGGCGGCACTTCGGGGAGTGTGACACACGCTGTCTCCGTAGACCTGTCAACCTCTTTGCTCCAAGACAATGCTGATGGTATCACCGGCACACCAGGCACATCTTGCTTCCTCCTCAACGTCCGTGCTTTGTCCAACCTTGGCACCTCGTCGTCGTTCACACTGTACCGCCATATGATCATGTAGCTTGACTGACACTGCGGGGTTAACCACTAGATTAACCTCCTGGAACTTGTCGACCACCTCCTCGTAAACATGAGCCGAGCAGAACTTCACAAAGATCCGTGATGCACCATTCATTGCCACACCGCACAAGTCGTCGTTGGCAATACCATAAGTATCACGAATTATCGCAGCTAATAGTAGCGCCGTTGACGGTCCAAGCAAGGCCCCACGGGTCAATTCAATACACACAGTATTGACGCAGCGCTGGGTCGCCATGTTGTGAAAATGAAAACTGCCACCGGTCAACTATAGGGGGCAGCAGTAGCACACGTCCTCTCTACTCAAAGGCTGAGAGACGAATTCGAATGATTGTATTTATAACTATGACCCTCTGATGGATCGTCAGCCCACTCGTCCGTATTCCCCCCAATCTCCTTAATACTCCTTGCACAACCCTTACGGAGTTGGCCTCTCTAGCTTCCTGCCCTGCCCTTCTGTACAATACTCCACATACTTTAATTTGATCTACTACCTGCCAACCATACTTTTGTCCCAAGTTCCCTCCCACCCATGAACCAACCTCTAACAATTTAGACTTAACTCCATTAAGATGCATACCTGTTGCCCCACTAAATACCTCAACGATTCGACCTACATTCCTTAATCCCTTCTCTCCCCCAACTAAAACTGTCGTATCGTCAACATACCCAACTATACCAGGAGCACCCTGCTGCCGTACCCCCCCTTCATCTACCCCAACATTAATCATCCTATATAAAGGATCTTGTAGACATGCAAATAGGATCTGAGACATGTGGCATCCCTGTCTCAGTCCCCTACCCGTACTAACTACTTTCCCCATACGTCCATTGATTTGCATCTGTAGTACTGCGCCTTTGTATAATGTTTCCGCCCATCGGGCAATTTCCTCGCCTAAACCCATGCACCTCATTATCATCCACAACGTCTCTCGCTCTACACAATCATAAGCAGCCTTCCAATCCAAAGCATCATCTATAAATTTCTTAATCCTCCCATGTCCACTAATCATTGACCGCCCCGGCACACCCATTTGTCCCTTATATATAACTCTCCCAATAACACTACATAACCTATTACTTAAAACCCTTGCAAACAATTTATAATCACTGCACATTAAAGAAAAACCTCTACAATCCAGGATGCTATTCTGCACTTCCCCCTTCGGAACCATGACAACGACCCCTGTTCGTTGCGTCATACCCATGCATCCCTTTACCTTCATTTCATTTAACAAACGCACCAAACATTCCTTCAAGACCTCCCATTTACTTAAATAAAAATAATTTGGAATGCCATCAATCCCTGGCATCTTCCTTACACTCATCCCCTGTAATGCCTTCAACACCTCATCTTCACTTATGGGCTCCTCTATCTCTACCCTGTCTTCTAGTTCCAGGATATGTGATATCCCTTCCTCCATAATATGCAAGTCCCCCATCTTCCTATTACCCCCCCTCATATATAACTCAAACCATTCATCCGCAAAACCACTCATACCTTCAGTCGTAACTAACCGCTGTCCCACCATGTACCCACCCACGTCCTGTTGTACCTCTAATTTTAACATATTCATTATATTTTGCTGGATCTTTAATCACCGCAGAACGCAAGCTGATGGCTTATCACCCCATAAAACATCCTTCAACCCACTCCTTAATCTTTCACCATCAAACCGTGCATTCTGCATCTCCAGCAATTCCGTCTTTATACCCTCGATCTCTGAAACCGGATATACTCCACGACAACCTTCATAACACCGTTTTAACTGCCTTTCCAAATACCTCTGTAATCCATATTTCCATTGTCCGACCTCCCTTCCTTTCCTCACATAAAAACTACAGATCCCCGGTTTAGCACATTGCTCCCACCACAGTAATATATCACCTCCTAGCTTTCCTTTATTCCATTCATTTTCCCACCATTCTGCAAAACTAAGTCTACCCTCCATATCCTCTAACAAGTTCACATTTAGTTTCCAATAACTCATAAAACGTTCCGCCAACTCACCCCATCCCACGTCCACAACCACCCCTCTATGATCCGAAAATGCAACATTTACAGTTTCCATATTATTAACTTGTATCCCAGGAGATGCATAAATGCGGTCCAAGTGTGCCGCATAACTGGCGAGGATACGTGTAAGATTACGCATTGACGGCAATCAAATGACAATGAGAGAAATTCTCACATGTATTTGCTCCAACTCAACTGTTGCTCCAGTGGATGTTTTTCAAACCCACGCTGGAGCAGTACTTCTCCTCTCTTCGGAATAAGAGTTACTTCAACTTCTGAAGCATGATGTGCTTGAAAAACTCAAGACTTCTGGTGTTACCCCAGTTGCACCTGATAGTTATCAAGCTCAGAGGACTGTGTTTGTGGCCAGAATCAACAGTTTCATGAAACATAGCACAGTGAATGAAATTGTTGACGTTATTAATACAGATAATTCTGACTTTAGGGCTGTAGAAGCACATAAATTCTCTAATCCTACCAACAACAAGGTGACCTTAAAGCTAATACTTGAGACACCTGAGGAGGCCAAACTTGTGTGTCAACATGGATTCAAATGTTTTGGCACCAGATGTACACCTGACCAAATCTCCCTTGAACGATTTGTCAGTGTGACACAATGTTTCAAGTGTTATGCCTTTGGTCATAACAACAATAAATGCAGTACTCAAGGGCAGATTTGTAGCATTTGCTCTGGCCAACATTCGTATAGAGATTGTACCAACAAAAATACACCTAAATGTGTCCTCTGCAATGGAAAACATCATGCTGTTTCTGCTATTTGTCCTGAAAGGAAAAAGGAAATGCAGAAAATTCTTGAAGCCAAGAAACTGTCCACTGCTAAGAAGACCACTCCCCAGGCACCGCCAACGATGTCCCAAACTTCCTTCCCAGCTCTGCCTGGATCAAGTGGGACTCCGCAGGTCTCTACCAATGGTTCCAATGTTTGGAATTCTGCCCCTCTAGGAGCGCCCCAATCTAACCCTCACTTACACCATACACAAACGCAACAACAAGGTTCAGTATCATCTCCTATGTCTCAGGTATCCACAGCCGGGGATATGACTAGAGCACAACTAATGTACATGATAGCCAAAGACATAGCAGGTGGTGACATTCAACTCTGCTCTCAGGTTTTAAATGATCTGTTAATGGCTAATGGGATTACTCCCATCACTATCCCAGAAAATGTGAAGGCTATTATGACCCAGCCTTCTCATAACAAGAAGTATGTTCCCTACTCTACATCTAAAAATAAGCCTAAGTCATCCCTGGCTCAGGGATCGCCCACCTCACAAACCCAGGTTGTCAACTCCCCTCAACCCGATAAGTCAACACCTGAACATAACAATGCCCCAGAAAGTGGTGCCTACTCTCCCGCTATTGAAGCTGATCCTGTTGAACAGGAACTTTCCCAGGGTGACTCACCTTGCCTACCTACTTTTCCCTTGGAGCCTCCACAGTCTCCCATTAACTCTCACGAGCCTCTGCTTCCTGTAACAGGGAATAACACACCTCAGTTTTCTGATGATGACTCTACCGATTCTAATGAGTCTGTTAATATTACCACCTCTAGTGTAGATGATGGAATTCTTAATACACAAGCACCTACGCAAAAGTTCCCTCCTCCCCTTGACGAGTCCAGCAGGGATAGTGTGGATACAACACGTGACATTACTTGCAGGCGTTCAGACCGCAGTACACGAGCGAAGTGCAAGAAATAATGGGGATTACAATTTTCCAACTTAATGTTCAACATTTCTTTAATAACCGTTACCTTCTTGAGGTTGAACTACATAATTACAATCCCGATGTTATACTTCTGAACGAGACAGCTGCAAGAGTTGATCAACATATTAAATTACGTGGTTACTCTACTGTGGAGAAATCGAGAGGACCATTTAGTGGAGTAGCCATCTTAGTAAAATTAGGCTATACATTTAAAAATATTCATGTTGATGAAGATAACATTCTTGCAATAGAAATGACAACGTCTCATGGACAACTAGTGATAGTAACTGGATATTTTCCCCCGAGACAACCATATATAGAGTCAATTCCTCTACATAGGATATTAAGTAGGAATATTCCAACAATTCTAGCGGGAGATTTTAATGCTCATCACCCTGCCCTCTTCAACTGTGGAGCTGGTATTCCACTGGGTGACTTAAAAGGAAAACAACTCTTTAATATCATGACAGCTAGAAACTTGTCATTTCAAGGCCCATTCTTTAAATCGTACATTGGACCTCATCCAGGGACACCTGATATAGTACTGACAAACAGGGACTGTGACATCTTTCACTGTCGTACATCTCCTGGTGGACATGTTGGATCTGACCATATCCCTGTTATAATACAACTACAAACTTCTCCATTTAGAATACCTGTACCACCTAAACCCAATCTTAACACCCTAGAATTTCACCCCTTCAGGGCATATCTGGGTGATGATGAAATTGTGTCATTGGAAAATCTACCTTCCAATGCAATTGATGATGCAATCAGGTCCCTGCATAATCGAATAATTGAAGCAACTAATGCAACTTGTCAATTGGCTTCCACAAAGATATACCAACAATATAAACCTACTAGGGAAATTAGAGACAATTTACGAAATTATCAAGCAGAATGTCGAAGGCATCTTCAAACGCGACAACCACCAGCAGCTACACTGCACCGATTAAGGCAAGAATTAATTAACATGATTAGTCAACACAAACGGGACATATGGAAATTTCTAGTTCTTCAAGCTAATCAATATAAACGTGAACCAGCAAAATTTTGGAGTAAGATCCGACAACTTTTAGGGGCAAAGCACAAGGCTCCTAACTACCTAGTTCATACCTTCACTGATGAGGATGACGAAGATGTTGAAATTAAACTTGACGATCCACAGGACCAGGCTAATTTGATGGGTGATGTATGGGAGAAAATTCTCTCCCACAATAACAGTCGTCAATTTAACAATAATCATTATCAGTTGGTAAATGAATGGAGAGATGAGAACTTGGATGATCTACAACCACTACCTTCCATCGATACTTCAACTCTTGAAGATACCCACCCGCTTACTAGACCTATTACATTACTAGAGATAAGTCAGGTTATTGGAAGAATGAGAAATAGAGCCCCTGGCCTCTCTGGAATAACAATGAAACAAATAAAGTACCTACCTAGAAATTGTAAACAGTCTTTGGTCAATATCTTTAATGCCATCTTGGCCTCAGGACATTTTCCAGTGTTTTTTAAGACTGCTAGGATGATCTTTCTTGGTAAGCCCAATAAAGACATCCACCAACCTGGGAACTATAGACCTATATCTTTACTTGAAGTCACTGGAAAAGTTCTTGAGAAAGTCATTTCCAACAGATTGAACTACTATATGGAGTTTAATCACTTTTTTACTGAAAAACAATTTGGCTTTAGAACACATAGAGGTACCAATCATGCAATAAATGTTATTTTCGATACTGTAGCAAGTCTAAAACATCAGGGGAATCTTGCCTTAATTGCCACCAGAGATGTTCATAAAGCTTTTGATAGCTTATGGCATGATGGGCTTATATACAAACTCATTGACCTACCAGATCATAACTGGACTTTTCTCAGATTAATATATAATTTCTTAACTCAAAGAAAAATCATTCCCACCTTTCATGGCAGGTCGACAGAGCCTTTTATACCGACAGCTGGTGTCCCACAAGGATCTTGTCTCAGTCCACTCCTGTTCAACATTTACGTGAATGACCTTCCTCAACCAGAGTTTAATGACACAATTGTGACACAGTTTGCAGATGATGTTATTCATGTCGTCTCATCAACTCCGGTAACAGGAAAATACAAGTATGAGAGAGTCATAGAGAAAATGAATATTGAACTTCGTCGAACATCTAATTGGGAAAAGAAATGGAGAATTACAACTAATCCTGACAAGGTCCTTGTTAGCACGATAGGATGTTTTGCTACACCTGTAGCCATTAAAAACCCTAACAAGATTTTGGGATATGAAATCGACAGGCTACTCCATTCAACATCTCATGTAACTAAAAAGATCAACATAGCCAAAGCCGGTCTTAGCAGACTCTTTCGATTTAATCAAGCCCCTCAACATGTCAAAAAACATCTCTATAAAATGATAATAAGACCAATACTCGAATACCCTTGTGTCCCAATGTCAATAACAACAAAGACCAATATGCTACGGTTACAAAGGGTCCAGAATAGTGCTCTTCGCTTCATCACCGATACCAGGAGGAGAGACAGAGTTAAAATGGCAGATTTACACATACAACAAGATATTACTGCCATAAATGTACGCCTTGACACCCTAAAAAAGAAACAACTTTATACAATGCAAGAACTATACATGCCAGATAGAGAACATCCCATACAAGTGGTTAATACCACGGATTATACCATCACTACTCCTCCTCACAGGACTCAACGAATGACTCTCCCACAGAGGGTCCGTCGTTTTATACATAAAGATGATTACCCTCGACCCATGATATTGAGCAACCTCCCTGATGAAGAAGATTGGGTACCACCAGAACCCTTCTATGTATACTGAGAACATCATCGCCCCCAATTAGGGAGACATCTTATATAACTTTCTAATGTAAAAATTATGCTATTTACTATGACTGGACACCACCTGTAAGAAGCCATTGTCACGAACTTTATAAACTGGCCAGAAAATTATTGCCTTCCTTGTCGCATAAATATCCGTTGTGCAATCGCAAAAAAAAAAAAAAAAAAAAAAAGGCAATTGCAACTTGTATAATTACTACCAATTCAGAGTCATGTACTTATATATCTGTTATATCTATGTGACTCTGATGGGTTAGTATTATACCCCTTAAATAAATATATTATCATTTTACGTACACTTTTTAAATTGCACCAAAGTGGTTGGGCCACTTACCTTTATATCCTACCTCTCACCCCCCTCCCACCCTTTTCCAATATTTCCATCCCTACCCATCCTTCTTCCTTCCCCATCTCACCAAAGCTCTGGTCTGAACAATCAAACAATCAATCAACTGTTCTTCACGTGAGTATGCTCCACCATCCACCCCTTCCCACTAACTACATCCACTAATTCGACTCCCCCTAATACATCCCGTAGGACTCCCAACACACACCCAGCTTCCCGCGGCTCCACATCCATCCTACGTATCACACTATTCTAATCCCCTCCAAATAATGTATAAACTGGTAACCCCCTCATATGATAAATTAGCGTGTCCCGAACAAAATCCTCTTTAACACGCCTATTTCTGTCTGCCGGCATGTACACACTCAAAAAACACACTCGTACTCCGCCCCATGTCCCATCCACCCTCACTACTCTCCCATCTCCCCTTCTTCCCAGTACAACAATTGAAAAGGACTGGCCTCAGCTATTAATACCGCAGCACCTCCCTTAAGCTTCCCAGTATATCCAGCATAAATCTTATACCCATCTATCAACAAATCCCTTCCATACTTAAAATTAGGCTCTTGTAAAAATATGATATGTATTCTATGTCTCTTTAAAAAGTCACTAAAGATCCTGCGCTTTACATCGGCCCTTAGGCCATTTACATTTAACGTTAGACACTTAAAAATGATATCGGGGGCTTACCAATCGATCGATGTACATACGGATCCTTATGTTTTAGCACAGTATGCTTTTCACAATGCCCTTTCCTTCCCTCACCTTTCCCCTGCCCCTCACCCCCCTTGATACATTTTTTGGGACATCCACTGAGTGTTTCTTACCAGATCTTTGCGCAGGTGTCAGAACATCGTCACTGTCAGAAGCACCTGTCTCTCTCTCTCGTGATGCCTCAACTATGTGCATGTCTTCATCTGCACTTTCAACTTTATGCACTTCAACCACAGTCTCACAAATCCTCTGTGGTTGCCCATCCCCACCACCCACATTGCACTCCTCATGAATTCCACTCTTATATGCAGATGTCCCATCCGACACCATACGTAGTGTTCCGTCCCTATTCTGATCCTCCAAGAATCCCTGTATAACAGTGTCTATTGCAGCTGAAACTTCACTACCCAATTCACCTTGTCTCACCTCATCCTCTATACGCATTATCTCAATCACCTGAGAGACCTCCGGTAATGTTACACATTCCACCGGATTGTCCTCCACGATTTCACTCCATGACCTGTGAGCCCGAGGATGCTCCCGTGTTGACTGGGTCGTCACCTCTCTCCTCCGCTCCTTTCCTTTCTCCATGTATCTCAGGTGACGATCGTCGAGGACACATCGCAGCCATATGATCATACGCTACACACAGTCTGCATGTTCTTCTCTGCATATGTGACATATACCTGAGTTCTAAAGTCACTCAGTGTCACATATGATGGTATAGTTTTGCGCAAGAACATCTTAAGGGTAAAGGATCCCTCACGCAGTGCAACATACATTCCCTCAGACCACCTTCCAACTGTTGCTTGATGTATAACACCAAACTCTTCGAAAGTTGCTTTTATGTCTTCCTCATCCGCCTCAAATGGGACATTCTGTATCTTTACCCAAGTATAATACTTAGATACGTCCCTCATACGTACTTCTAAACCAAGGTTAACCAGCATGCACACATCCTGGTACTTTTCCACCATCTTGTCATATACAGCAGCCGTCACGAATTTCACAAAGATTCTTGTAGCTTCATTCAAAGCAATTCCATACAAATCGTCTCGTTGATGCAGTAGGTATCTCTTAAGATGGTAGGCAGCATAACTGATGCATTGGTGTTATAAAGTGCGCCTTTCAACACCTCAATACACAGTGTTTATCCTCCTCCTGGTAGTCTGCGCCATCTTGCAAAATTCGCTCAGGGGTACCAACTGTAGCGAGTGCAACAGCCAACGTCCATCCTCCACCAGTGGTGTTTGACGAATGCAGGAGCAAAGGCGAAGCACAAACTCTCGGCCCGAGAGCGAAGAGGTCATTTAACAATGTATATTAAGCGATCACAAGACTGCTTGAACAATGTATATTAAGGGATCTCAAGACTGCTTCAACAATCCACTAACACCAGTCATAGTTTAGGTATATATCGGAACAATCAATACATTACCACAGCATGAAATACATTAGCACAATGTATAATGTATGAAATACATTAGCACACATAAGTAATTCACTGCAGGTAATGAAACCTACTATTTTTAAAATTCTCCCCAGCACAAACAGGTGTTAAGCCTCCTCTCCCCCCCCCCGATTGTGTGTCTCATCCAAACACCTGTTCTCAACCAAACATACAAATAATACAATAAGGAAAGTTGGAACAACATCTTAGCACAATGATACAGTACATGTATACACAGTAGCCCATTTCTCAGCATTCACAAGTAGTTATACCCAATTTACGATTGCGCAAACATCTGGAGAAGGTTTAGCAAGTTGAGGTTACAGCCTAGGGTACGGGAGGTAATGTTTCGGTTTTTTTTTTTTTGCATGGAATCTTGCCATCTGGGTGGTACTGAGGGATCGGAGGTTGGGTGGGGAGGGGCGCTGTGGGTTGTGTAAGGCGGAGGAAACAGCTTACCATGTTGTTTATTTCTGTGAGAGTCTGGAGAGAATCAGGGAATGGGTGGGCAGAGTGGTGACGAGGGTGGGGGAGGGGTGTGTCGGTATTGAGGGCGCTGAGTTTAGATGTGGGGGGGATGGAAGAGGGTGTGGCACGGGCGCTGGCATATGTGATGGTGGACTACGTACACATATCCTGGAGCATGACGGGGTCGGATGTGTGGGAAGTGCAGAAGCGTGTATTGATGGCGACGGTCTTCCGTATGCCGAAATGCTGGACAGTGGCAACTGCTGCCTGAGGGATGGTTAAAGATTTTTGCTTTGGGATCTGCAATCCATCATGTTTGGTCCTGATGTGTCATGGTCGGTTGTGGCCAATTAGTGTGCAGGCATCATGCAAGCCAAGTCACTGGCTTAATGCGTAAAGTTTTTATTCTGTACTTGTTTTTGTTTTGCAAGTAAGTCTTGCATTGTAGTCGTGCAACCAGTGGGGGTTTTTTGAGGATGGAACTCGGGCCATCGGGAGGGGGCCATAGGTGAAGGACCTTGTTTTATATTTTATCTGCATGTCATAATCATTTGTGTTACATGTTATAGCCGTCCATACAGATGGTGGGGGATGGATCTAGCATTGTGGCGGCAGGTGGCAGTTTTTAGTTCATAAATAGCATGTTGTCTGTACCAGGGTATCTTTTAGGGTAGGGTGGTAATGTTTATTATTGTCGCCCTGCTGTTTTGTAATCAGTGGCGAGAGTAGGTAGTGGTTAGGTAGCAATAAATCTCATGTTGATGCGATTATATGTATATTTATTATAAGCTGTACAGAATTGTTTTAAATAAAAATATGAAAAAAAAAATCCATGAACACAAAGATTCTACACATATACATACAATAGTCATATTATTAAAATTTACTAGTAAATATTTAATTTAAAACATGTCAGTACAGTTATGTAATAACACATCAAACAGTTTCAACAAGTTGAAAACAAACTACATAATCACGGCGGGGTGAAAACTGCCCACCCCTAAAGACCACCCCTACCCAACACCCTACACTGAAAACAACATGGTTTATACTGCATAAAACATTAATCGCACAGTGAGAAAGCGTTAGATGTATGTTAACAATTTTTTTTAGATTTTTATTTAAAAAACATTACAGCTTAACATAAAATAAAAAAATTAAAATGAGTACAGTATGATCCTCAATCCTACAGAACGTACACTGACAAAATTTTAACAACACAATTTAACTGACACAAAGAGGTTACCCATATACACTCGCAAATATTACCATATGACAGACGTAACATTAAGAAAAAGGAAAAAAAAAAAAGGGTGATCTGAACCCATACCTCATTAGAAACCTTAGCAAGAACATAACTTACAGGTGACCACAATAACAGGGCCAAAAAATGACATTATATAAACATCTATTGAAACGAAACCTTTTAGGTTTATATAGTTAACAGAAAATGATTGACAAAGGCTCACAACCTTCATATTAGTCAATAAAAGGAATGACCTACATCATAATAGTATTAGAACAAGTACATGCTCTTCCCCAACTTACCCCTATACAAGAATATTGTCTAAAAACATACTTACGCCTCACTACAATCCCTCTTTAGTCACTGAAAAAAAATGAAAATCTTAAGCATTCACTTATACTTAATAAATATTAATCAGCGTCTTCCACAGGATGAGCACATTATATAAAGTAAAAAAAGACAAAACTCCAGTTGTCAGGGTAATGCGTGAAGGACAAGCACAATATACCAAACAAATTAAAAAAAGTGTTTATCCTAACATAAACCGCCATAACACATTTCATAAATAACAACAACTTAACACCTCAAAATCAGATACACATATCTCAAAACAAAATAACATTAAAAATAATGGGTAAACTTGACCGTATTTCACGATAAACCTAACATTGACATAACGTACAGATAACACTCAGTACCAGGGTCAAAATATGAAGTATATAAACATTCATTGAAACCCAGCCTTTCAGGTGTAGTTTACATAATATTACTATGGCAAAGGTTCAGTTCAATAGAAAGAATGTTCACTATAAAATATGTCAATTAATCACAACCTTCACATTAGTCATATAAACGAGTGATCTACATCATAATTCCGTTAACACAAGTACATATTCTCTCCCAACTAACCCCCGATACAGGAAAAATTCTCTAAAACATACATACGTTCCCACTACAAAACTTTAATGAGTCATTGCAAAATTTATGGAAGTCATTTGCCTTCCGCCTTCATCTACAGGATAAGCACATTATATAATGCTAAAATCGAACACAGAATCTGTTTGGCTACAGTTTCTCGAGGGACTTGACAAATTAATTTTGGGTGTGATTTATAGGCCCCCAACAATCTGCTTGACTTGGTTCTTGCCAACAAAGATTCACTAATTAATAATCTTGAGGTTAATTAATGATGAGCTTGTGGAAAGTGATCACAAATCACTTAGTTTCAATATATCATGTAATTACCCAGATAATTGCAATCAAATCTCTGTCCCAGATTTTTGCTTGGCCGACTTCATGGGACTGAAAAATTACCTGGGTGGGCTAAATTGGGATGTCCTGACTATGGGTCAGGTAGGTGATCTTGGTTGCCAGTATGACGTTTTTCAGAACATAGTTCTAGCTGCCCAGACAACTTTTGTTCCGAGTAGGGAAATTAGATCTAACAAAAATGATCCCAAATGGATAAACAATAGATTAAAACATCTCATTGGTCAAAAGAGAGGCATATATAGGCGTATCAAAAGAGGGGATGGGCAGTTAAGAAATCAATATATTCAGTTAAAGAGAGAAATAAAGAAAGGAATAAGAAAAGCAAAAAGGGATTATGAGGTTAACGTCATAAGGGATTCAAAGACTAACCCAAAAAGGTTCTTTCAGGTAAACAGAAGTAAGATTAGGGACAAGACAGGCCCACTTAAGAGTAACTCTGGTCAGATCACTGACAGTGATAAGGATATGTGTGAAATTCTCAATACCTACTTCTTCTCAGTTTTCACCCAGGAAAATACTAGCGATATTCCTGAAATAATAGATTATGTAGAACAGGATGATAATAAACTATGCACGATTGCGGTAACTAGTGACATGGTCCTCAGACAAATAGAGAAACTAAAACCTAACAAGGTCCTGATGAACTGTTTGCAAGGGTGTTAAAGGAATGTAAAGAGGAACTTAGCATACCTTTGGCTGATCTTTTTAACATATCACTACAAACTGGCACAGTGCCTGATAAGTGGAAAATGGCACATGTAATACCTATTTACAAGGCAGGTGACAGGTTCTTGGCTTCGAACTATAGACCAATAAGCCTTACCTCCATAGTGGGAAAATTTCTGGAATCAATAATTGCCGAAGCAATTCGTAGCCATCTTGATAGGTACAGATTGATTAATGAATCTCTACACAGTTTTACAAAGGGGCGTTTCCTGTCTTACGAATTTACTAACTTTTTTCAATAAGGTGTTTGAGTACGTAGATCATGGTAATGAATATGATATTGTGTATATGGACTTCAGAAAGGCTTTCGATAGAGTTCCACACCAGAGGCTATTGAGGAAACTTAAGGCACACGGAATAGGAGGAGAATTTTTTTCCTGGGTAGAGGCATGGCTGGCAAATAGACAGCAGAGAGTTTGCATAAATGGGGAGAAATCAGAATGGGGGCACGTCGCAAGCGGTGTTCCTCAGAGGTTAGTGTTGGGCCCGTTGTTGTTCACAATTTACATAAACGACATAGATGAGGGAACAAATAGCGACATAAGCAAATTTGCTGATGACACCAAAATAGGCCGTCCAATTCATTCTAATGAGGACACTAGAGCACTCCAGGATTATTTGAATAGACCGATTCAATGGTCGGAGAAGTGGCAGATGCAATTTAATATTGACAAATGCAAAGTTCTAAATGTTAGACAGGTAAATAACCATCCCACATATAAACTAAATGATGTAGATCTTAATACTACTGCTTGCGAAAAGGATTTAAGAGTTCTGGTTAGCAGTAATCTAAAACCAAGACGACAGTGAGTTTGCATAAATGGGGAGAGAGTTTGCATAAATGGGGAGAAATCAGAATGGGGGCACGTCGCAAGCGGTGTTCCTCAGAGGTTAGTGTTGGGCCCGTTGTTGTTCACAATTTACATAAACGACATAGATGAGGGAACAAATAGCGACATAAGCAAATTTGCTGATGACACCAAAATAGGCCGTCCAATTCATTCTAATGAGGACACTAGAGCACTCCAGGATTATTTGAATAGACCGATTCAATGGTCGGAGAAGTGGCAGATGCAATTTAATATTGACAAATGCAAAGTTCTAAATGTTAGACAGGTAAATAACCATCCCACATATAAACTAAATGATGTAGATCTTAATACTACTGCTTGCGAAAAGGATTTAAGAGTTCTGGTTAGCAGTAATCTAAAACCAAGACGACAGTGCATTAGTGTTCGCAATAAAGCTAACAGAATTCTTGGCTTCATATCTAGAAGTATAAATAATAGAAGACCTCAGGTTGTTCTTCAACTCTATATATCCTTGATTAGGCCTCATTTAGACTATGCTGCTCAGTTTTGGTCACCGTATTACAGAATGGATGCGGTGGAGGATGACAAAGATGATCCCATGTATCAGAAATCTTCCCTATGAAGATAGACTGAGGCCCTGAATCTGCATTTTCTCGAAAGGCGTAGAATTAGGGGGGATATGATCGAGGTGTATAAATGGAAAACAGGAATAAATAAAGGGGATGTAAATAGCGTGCTGAAAATTTCCAGCCAAGACAGGACTCGCAACAATGGTTTCAAGTTGGAAAAATTCTGATTCAGGAAGGATATAGGTAAGCACTGGTTTGGTAATAGAGTTGTGGATGAGTGGAACAAACTCCCGAATGCAGTTATTCAGGCTAAAACGTTGTGTAGTTTTAAAAATAGGTTAGATAAATACATGAGTGGGTGTGGGTGGGTGTGAGTTGGACCTGACTAGCTTGTGCTGCTGGGTCTGGCGTCGTGCTCCTTCCTTGAGTGGAGGTGACCAGACTGGGTGGGTCATTGGGCTAGTCATTATATTAGACCTTAGTGCAATTACAAGTGAGAGTCTTCTTCTATTTTTAATTTGTATTTTTATATTACTAGTTTATACCTCGTTGTACTTTAGTTCATTCCAGCACTACACATACACAACATCAACTTCATTATGTGTAGTAGTGACTATACTCTATATGACCAAAATACTCTAGCTATATACTTGTCCAAACTTCCCACCACTACAGATATCAATACTAGAACTCAACACACAACTCAGGATATAAATAACCATAATTTAAACCTAGAAGATGATTGATCACGTTAACTCTGATCTAAACCTCCATAATCTGACACACAATCAAAACCTATTGGAAAGTAACTGCCTTTATTACACAGCATCACAAGTCAGCACTATCCTAAACAATGCTAAAAGTCTATCAGTACTTAACTACAACATTAGGTCCTTAAGCAAACACTATGATGACCTCCTGGCACTCCTTGAATCACTAAAGACACCCTTCTCCTGCATTATTCTTACTGAGACCTGGCTTAAGCAGGACACAATAGATATCTACCCTCTACCAGGATACACAGCAATTCACAACTGCAGACCAAACCAAGTTGGGGGTGGTATTGCAATCTATTTCTCTAACCAACTATCTTGTCTTAGCACCACTTGCTTTAGTGATGAATATGGGGAATACATTTTTGCTAATTTTACTGTAAAAAACCTTAAGGCACCTATAACAATCGGTGCCATTTACCGGATACCTCACACAAACATCCCGAATTTCAGTGAGAAATTAAAGTCACTAATAACAAACAAACAAATGAATAAGCACCACCTTCTCTTAGCTGGAGACTTCAACATCAACCTTGGCATACTAGATGATCAGCCGGTAACTGATTTCATCAACAATATGAACAGCACACTTCTCATACCAACAATAACTAAACCAACCAGGCTCACTGAGACAAGTGCAACCATAATAGACCACATGTGGACCAATATACTAGCCCCCCTTAAATCAGGGATAATCACAGATAGCACTACAGACCACTACCCTACCTTCCTCCTGACAAACATTAGTAAACCACCACTTGAATACAACAAAGTCTCATTTAGACTCCATGACGAGGCCTCAATAAGGAAGTTCACAGCTGACCTAGAGACTGTTGACTGGCCTACAGAATTCTCCAAGGCCAATGATATTGATGACTGGACAGACATTTTTCTTAACAAATTACTTAGACTATACAACAAACATTGTCCTATAAAAACGAAACAGATCACAAACAAACGGCTTGGTTGCCCATGGCTAACCAGCACCATTCTGAAATCCATTGACAAGAAACACCAATACGAAAAGCAATATAGACAGGACTTAATACACAAAGATATTCTTAAACACTATTCATCAGTTCTCACCAAAATAATAAAGAAAGCCAAACAACTATACTACTCCAATAGATTCAAAGACACTAGAGGAGATATAAAAAAGACCTGGAAAACACTCTCTCAGATTCTAGGGACCCACAAACTGAAAAAAAACAAGAATATTGTCATAACTAAACCTAATGAAACACCACTACATCCCACTGACACAGCTAACAAGATAAACGACTTCTTCTCAACCATAGGATCTAATCTTGCCAATAAAATCCCACATACCAATGCCCATGCCGGGGACTACCTAGATGGGAATTTCCCAAATTCCTTCTATCTTGCACCAACTGAGCCCACGGAAGTCACCGAGATTATAAAGTCACTTAAAAATAACTCAGGGAATCTGTCTCATGTCCCACCATTACTGTACAAGCGAGTGGCCCATGTCCTTTCGCATGCTATTTCATTACTTTTTAACAAGTCACTAGAAACTAGCACCTTCCCGAAACTACTCAAGATGGCAAAGGTTACACCAATACATAAAGGTGGTGACCCTACATACTTAAACAACTATAGGCCAATATCAAACTTATCATTGCTATCCAAAATCTTTGAGAAACTCGTGCACAGGAGACTATATTCATTTATAACGGCACAAAACATACTCAACCCCTGCCAATTTGGATTCAGGAAAAATAAAAGCACTAATGACGCAATCATAAAAATGCTAGATCTGCTTTACACAGCACTGGAAAATAAGGAATATCCACTAGGAATTTTTATTGACCTAAGAAAAGCTTTTGACACAGTAGACCACGACATCCTACTCCACAAACTTGACCATTACGGTATAAGAGGCCATGCGCTTGCTTATTTCAAATCTTACCTTACTAATAGGTATCAGTATGTCACCATTAAAGACACAGCATCAACAACACGGCCACTTGATACTGGAGTTCCACAGGGAAGTGTCCTTGGTCCCCTGCTCTTCCTCATATACATCAATGATCTTCCAAACGTATCCCAACACCTGAAACCCATTCTCTTTGCTGACAACGCGACTTATGTCATCTCTCACCCTAATCTTGCCACCCTCAACACCATTGTTAACGAGGAGCTGATCAAAATATCGACTTGGATGACAGCCAATAAACTTACGCTTAACACTGACAAAACCTACTATATTATGTTTGGTAGCAGAGCAGGAGATGCACAAATTAACATTAAGATCGACAACACTCTAATTACCAGACATAATGAGGGCAAATTCCTAGGCCTATACCTTGACAACAACCTGAATTTCAGCACCCATATCCAACACATAACCAAAAAAGTATCCAAAACGGTTGGGATCCTCTCCAAGATATGATACTATGTGCCGCAAAATGCCCTTCTCACACTATACCACTCACTTATTTATCCATGCCTCACCTATGCTATTTGTGGTTGGGGATCAACTGCAGCAACACACCTAAAGCCAATAATAACCCAACAAAATGCTGCAGTAAGAATAATCACTAAATCCCATCCCTGGCAACACACCCCCCCCACTCTTCATAGATCTAAACTTACTCCCTGTTCAGTACATCCACACTTACTACTGTGCAATCTACATCTACAGGACCTTAAACTCCAATATCAACCTTGACCTAAAATGCTTTCTTGATAGTTGTGACAGAACCCACAGGCATAACACCAGACACAAACATCTCTACGACATTCCCCGTGTCCGACTAAACCTTTACAAAAATTCAATGTATATCAAAGGCCCTAAAATCTGGAACACCCTACCTGAGAACTCTAGAACTGCAGACAGATTCATCACCTTCAAAACTACCATTAGAAAACATCTTATCTCCCTGACACACCCTGTCAACTAACTACACGAATACCACATGGTGGTTCACACTTACACTCACTCACCCATTTGACCATAATCTCAATCTTAAAATAATGAATCCTCTGATACTCCAATACTGAAACTATGTACTGTGCCAAAACAAAAGCATTCACATTGCTAAACTCACAAACTAGTATTTAGTCACTTAGCCATATTACCAACTTACCTCATAATTTGTAATATTTTAAAATTAAGAATTAAACTAAGTCTGCCCGAAATGCCTAGCCATGCTAGGTGTTCTAGTGGTACACTCTGTAATCATTATTTTACTACATGTAAACCACACAATAACCAAATTCTGTAAACTCAGCATTGTAATCCTTATAGAGAATAAACTTTGAATTTGAATTTGAATTTGAATCCGGGGGGACATGGACCTGCTCAAATAAAGTCAGTACACTCACTACAAACTCCCTTAATCAGGGTCAGGCGGGAAAGAAATGACACAGCATACCAAATAGACCTTAAACGAGAATAGCATAGCATAAAACTCCATCACAGAATACATAAATAACAAAATAAAAAAAATTAACCTCTAATTGCGATACCAATATCGCACATGACACATGCCCAATAAAGGCTATATACATACATTCTACATAGACCCAAAAGCTCCTGCAAGGTCTTACACCTATAATTTTAACACCATTCACACTTAACATATTAAGAAGGTCATGACGACCCTGACACATCAATCACAGAATTCTCCATACGTTATTACATAATTACTTGATTTCAACACCTTTGCTGTCTGTACCCACATGCGTGCTACATACACTTATGCCACACATCTACACCTTCTATACCCACATACACCTCACTCTCACCCCCCCCAGGAGGTGACCCCGCAGGGAACCCCTGATTTTCCTCTTCTTATATGTAATCCCCAAACCTCCACCCCTTACTCATTCAGTCCAAGTTGCAGATTCATGAGAAACCCTAACGTTAACATTCTATAACCTTCCGAAAAATCCTGCGTCCACCTCCTCCCATACAGTTCCCTGTTACGACACATCATAAGATAAACCATATCCGCAAGTACCCGCCTCCGCACCTCACAAACCCCCATCCCCCTCATCACCCACGATATATATATAATCCACCATTATATAATCCAGAGCTCTTGTGACACCCTCGTCTAACCCTCCCACATCTAGGCTTAATGCATGCAGGACCAAACCCCTCGGCCCCCCACCCTCTGTACGACCCTGTTTAACCAATACCTAACACCTAATACCTAACAAAAGTATACTGCATGGAACGCCGTCTCATCCCCCCTACAGATTCCGCACCTCCCACCCACAATTACCCTTCTGGTTCTTAGTACCTCTCCCGACGGTAGTATGCCATTCAGAAAACGATACGTTATCTTCCGCACTCTAGGATTTAACTTCAGCTTGCTAAACCTATACCATATACTCCTCGACACGTACATGGGGAACAATCCCTCAACTCGCACAACAATCCTCCATGCAAGTAACCTACACAAAACCCCTATTCGAATTTTCCTCGGTTCTCTAACCAACATCAAAGCCCTCAAAACAATTTCACATTCTCTCAACTCCACACCACCATACAACTTACCCAACCTATCATGTACTTTTTCAGCTGCCCCCCCTCACTCCCTCG
Source organism: Cherax quadricarinatus (assembly GCF_038502225.1). Taxonomy (NCBI): domain Eukaryota; kingdom Metazoa; phylum Arthropoda; class Malacostraca; order Decapoda; family Parastacidae; genus Cherax; species Cherax quadricarinatus. The sequence continues at coordinate 224,802 of NC_091388.1, forward strand.
CGCAAAACCTCCCATTTACGAAACACACATTTAACCCTCCTTCTCAGATCCATCAACCCCAACCCACCCTGGCACACAGGTAACATTACAACCTCTCTCCTCAGCCAATCGCAACTTGAACCCCCCAAAATTTAAACACCCGTCTCAGAATCCCCACAATCCCCGTCCCTGTTATTTGGAACACAGCTGCTACATGCCAAACCTTACTATACAATGTACATTTATTACAATCGTTCTTTGCAAGAGGGTCAGATGCTGAGGTCTCAATGCACCTAGACGCCCCAGGATCTTTTCTAACAACCTATTTGAGTTTTCCTCTCGAGCAACGTTCAAGTCATCCCTATAGATGATACCACAAATTTTTAAAGATACTGTTTGTTTCCTCACAACGTTACATCTCCTCCCCCCCTACCCAATCACCCAACCCCATGACCATTGACTTCTCACTATTTATCCGCATCCATGTTGCACTTCCAAACAATTGCACAACATCATCCAAAACCCCCAATACCATCCCTTCCTGAACCAGGACTGTTGTGTCATATACATATTCTATTATTCCAGGCCACACTTTCCCTACCTCCCCCCACCCCAACTCTTGTTACATACACTACGTTCAACCATTCTATAGAAGGGGCCCTGAATGCACACAAACAATATTTGTGACATGGGACACCCCTGCCTAAGTCCCCTACCCATGACAATCTCCTCGCCCAACCATCCATTAATCTGTACCCTCATCTTAGCTCCTTTGTACAACGTGGTTACCCAATTAACTATTTCTTTCCCATAACTCTGCCTCCTAACTATAGCTCCCAATGCTCCCCTTTCCACTCTGTAATAGGCCCCCTGCCAGTCTGAAGCCAACAACGCCACCCCCTCCCCCCCCTTTTGACTCCACGAAACTTCTCAGTATTCCATGACCTTCAATCATCGATCTTCCAGGCAATCCATACTGCGTTTTCGAAACCACTCTCCCTACCACATATTTAAACCTATTACCCAAGACTTTAGCAAACAACTTATAATCTGCACATAACAGCGATATGGCACGGTACTCCTTGAGGGTGTGCTGCCCCTTACCCTTCGGGACCAACACTACAACTGCTGTTGCTTGCTTGTCCCCCATCACACCCTTCTCCTTCATCTGATTTAATAACCTACCCATGAAACCCCTTATCACCTCCCAATGTTGTAAATAAAATTCAGCCGGGAGACCGTCTATTCCTCATTCCCCTTAAAGCCAACTCTATTTCCTCTTCCATTATCACCCCTCCTTAAGCCTTCCTATCACTATTCCCTAAATTACACATCACATACTAACACACCTTCTCTAAAGCCACATTCCCCCCCCATCCACATACGCACCCATTCTTTTCATAGCCCGTATCTCCTGACCTACCATATCTCATGTACCTCTAACCTTGGAATGGCTGTAACCTGCTGCCTTTGCTTTTGACGTCACAACACACACACCGATGGCTTGTCTCCCCAAAGCACCTCCTCTACCCCTGCCTACACCCTTACTGCCTGAAACCTCTCATTTTGTAACTCCCTCAGTCTCCCCTTGACCTCGACAATTTCATCCATAGGATAGTTGCTCCCCACAGCCCCCCGCCCATAACAACCCCTTAACCTGTCCTCTAAATAATTTGAAAGTCGATATGTTAAATTATTTATACGTTTACCCTCCCTCACATATTTCCTAATCCTTTCCTTGGCTACACTACAACATTTCACGACATCTTCCACCCCCTGTGCGTCCTCGCAAAGCTCCTTCCATAGGACAGAAAATCCCTCTAACCCCTCATCAACACTCAATACACTTATATTTAATTTCCAGTAACTCCTGTATATTTCCGCAAGCGCCTCCCACCCTACCTCCACCAACACTGCTCTATGATCCGACAATGCTACTTCAACAGTTTTGAAAGATTGCACTATAACCCCAAGAGAAAGATACACTTAACCTCGCTGCATACCCTCTCCTAACAAACGTATGCTCTGACTCAAGAAATCGTAATGACACGATTGCAAATAAACCATACCCCCGGCCGGGATTGAACCCGCGGTCATAGAGTCTCAAAACTCCAGCCCGTCGCGTTAGCCACTAGACCAGCTAGCCACAATAAGATTCATCCAACTAGGTATATTTCTACACCATAGGAAAGTTAGCACAGGCACCTCTGTGACCACAAATGCAAGTTTTTACAGACGAATCTCCAGCTAGCGTGGCCGTGACGAACTCTAGCTCAAGTCCCTTCACTGCCGTCAACATGACTCAAGAAATCGTAATGACACGATTGCAAATAAACCATACCCCCGGCCGGGATTGAACCCGCGGTCATAGAGTCTCAAAACTCCAGCCCGTCGCGTTAGCCACTAGACCAGCTAGCCACAATAAGATTCATCCAACTAGGTATATTTCTACACCATAGGAAAGTTAGCACAGGCACCTCTGTGACCACAAATGCAAGTTTTTACATTTTTATGGTGTAGAAATATACCTAGAGTGCATAACAACTTTCTATGGTCTGAAAATCTATTGAATGAGAATCTTGTGTATTAACTGTCTAATGAACTAACACTGACTGTTGACTAGCTGACTATGATTTCCCGCTTGATCAACATGATGACATTTGCAATGTGTCATTGACTTGAGTCTCATGTTGAACAGTGAAGGACTTGAGCTAGAGTTCCTCACGACCACGCTAGCTGGAGATTCGTCTGTAAAAACTTGCATTTGTGGTCACAGAGGTGCTGCCTAGCTAACTTTCCTATGGTGTAGAAATATACCTAGTTGGATGAATCTTATTGTGGCTAGCTGGTCTAGTGGCTAACGCGACGGGCTGGAGTTTTGAGACTCTATGACCGCAGGTTCAATCCTGGCCGGGGGTATGGTTTTTTTTAAACGTATGCTCTGTCTCCCATGCCCCCCCCCAAACGCGTCCCATAACCGAATATCCCTCATTAAATCTCTTAGGGTCACAGACACATAGCTTGCCCCTTTCGGTTCCACGCCGGCCCTCCTAATAACGCAATTCCAGTCACCTCCTTCTATTGCCACCTCCGGTAATGCCCAATGCCCGGAAGAAAAACACAAGGTCCTCACACACAAACTCCTGCTTTACCTGTACGTTATCCTCTGTAGGCGCGTACATGCTTTCAAAGGCCATATGTTTGCCTAACCACCAACCATCCATGCGCAACACCCTTCCCCCTTCCCCCTCACTTCTCTGCAAAACAAACGGGCTCGCATCCTTAATTAGTATACCCACCCCTCCTTTCAAACAGGCAGATGGCAGGGTTACCACCTGAAACCCCGCCACCTCCAGCATCCTACCCTCCTTAATATTATGCTCCTGAAGGAACACAACATCCACTCTAGATTTATTCAGAAACATTCTAAACCATTCTCTCTTCACACTATTACACAAACCATTAACGTTTACTGTCTTACACTGGAGGCCTATTAAAGTTTCCACCCCTGCCTCCTCTCTTCACTCTTCCCATGGGCATCAGAACTTATGGATCCACTTGTCACCTTCACACTGCCCTCTCTTCTCCCCCTACTTTCTGTGCCTCCTGTCGTGGCCACCACTACCTTCATCTTCTGCCCATGTTTGTTTCCCAGGCCGCTGTGCTGGCGTTAGGACATCATCCAAATCCGACGCAGCGGTCCTCTTCCTCTTGATAATCGCATCCTCCGTAGCTTGGTCTGGGGATGCCACACACTGTACCTCAACCTCCACTGTACAGTTTCGCTGATCCCTGTGACACCTCTGCCACACTGTCACTCCCGTCGTCCGGGTAGTTCTCCAGTTGTTGACGCACCTCAGCCGTCAACTCGTCATCTACCACCTTCCCAGGTGCGGCCGCCTCCTCAGGTGGTGACAAAGACTTCAGCACCTCAGCTAATTCCTCCTCAATTTCCAACACTTCCTCCTGTACTTTCCGCTCGTTGCTAGCCTCTGGAAGCGTCTCTGGGCCAGTTAACTGGTCGAGGGCCTCACCCTCTCCCCCAGCCTTATGCGCCTCATCCACTATCTCGCTCCATAGACGACCACGCCCACCTTCACGTCACTGATCCCCACCTGCTTCCTCCATTGTAGAAGCGGAAGCCTCTGCCTCTGGGCCAGGAGCTCGTTGCCACTTCCCACATGCCACTGCTACGTGATCATATTTTAACTAAAAAAAGTACTTCACAGAAATATCAAAATTTAACCTACTTTCAGGAGAAAATTCAATTGCAGCAGTAATTCTGATTAAATTGTGTTAAAATCCATGTGTTTTTGCAAAAGAGAAGGTTTCTCAGAAAAGCATTGAAAAGCTTGTAAATCATCGAAATATATCATAAAAGAACATTTTAGCACTTTTTCTGTTTTTTTTCTTCAATGATTCAAGTATTTTTTAAAAATATATGAAATATTAAAAATTATTATTGATTTTCATCGAGTTTTTGCAAGAATACTTAAAAATATATAATATATTTTAGAATCTTGAAAAATGATCGAGAATGATATTTTTTTGTATATTTCGACGATTCCAGGCTTCTCAAGCATTTCTACTTAAAATATGTTATGACGGAGTACTTCACAAAAATATCATAATTTAGCTTACTTTTAGCAAAAAATTGAACTGCAGCAGTAATTCTGTTTAAAAAGAGTGAAAATCTATGAATTCTAGCAATAAGATGAGGTTTGTCTGAAAACAGTTCCAAATCATCTAAATTGTCGAAATATGCAGTAAAACGTCATTTTAGCACATTTTCACTAGTTTTCAAATGATTCAAGTACTTTTTAAAAAATATATGAAATATTCCAAATTATTACTGATTTTTATCGATTTTTTGAGGGATTTTTTAATAATATGAAGAAAAAATTTAAATGTTGAACAATGATTAAAAATGACATGCTTTGGCATATTTCGATGATTTAAAGCTTTTTTCAAACATATTTTGAAAAACTCCATTATTTTAGTCAAAATCTGTATTGAAAACGTACCTCACCAAAATTTCATAATTTAGCTTACAATTTTAGCATAAAATTTAATTGCAACAGCAATTCTGATTAAAATGTGTGTAAATTCATGTATTTCAGCTAAAAAAATGAGGTTTCTCAAAAAAGCGTCGAAAATCCTATAATCATCGAAATAAAAAAACGTTTTAGCACTTTTTTCTGAGTTTTCAATGACTCAAGTATTTTTAAAAAAAATGTAAGAAATATTCAAAATTATTATTGATTTTTATCGAATTGTGGTAAGATTTTTTAAACATATGTAATATATATTAAAATGTTGAAAAATGAACTAAAATTATATTCTTTTGCATATTTCGACGATTCGAAGCTTCTCAAGCATTTCTTGAAAACCCACAATTTTTTTTTAGTTAAAATGAGTATTGACGAAGTACTTTACAAAAATATCATAATTTAACTTACTTTTAGCAAAAAAAATTGAACTGCAGAAGTATTTCTGATTAAAAACAGTGAAAATCCATGAATTTTAGCAAAAAAATGAGGTTTGTCTGAAAAGTGTTCTAAATGATCTAAATCGTCGAAATATGCAGTAAAACGTCATTTTAGAACATTTTCACGATTTTTTCATTGATTTAAGTATTTTTCAAAAATATATCAAATAGGCAAAACTATTATTGATTTTTATTGGATTTTTGTAGAATTTTTTAAAAACATGGTATATATTTTTCAACAAACCCATAAAATTTCGATGAAATTCAGGAATAATTCTGAATATTTCATATATTTTTTAAAAATACCTGAAGCATTAAAAAATTCGAAAAATATGGTAAAATGATGCTTTACTGCATATTTCGTCGATTTGGAGCATTTAGAACACTTTTCAGCAAACCTGATTTTTTAGCTAAAATTCATGGATTTTCAAACTTTTTTATCAGAATTACTGATGGAATTGAACTTTTCGAGCATTTTCAACATTTTCAAGTATATTACATATTTTTCAAAAAACCCATAAAATTTCGATGAAATTCAGAAATAATTTTGAATATTTCATATATTTTTTAAAAATACCTGAAGCATTGAAAAAATCGAAAAATATGGTAAAATGATGCTTTACTGCATATTTCGACTATCTGGAGCATTTAAAATACTTTTCAGACAAACCTGGTTTTTTTTAGTTAAAATTCATGGATTTTCAAACTTTTTTATCAGAATTACTGATGGAATTGAAATTTTCGAGCATTTTCAACATTTTAAAGTATATTACATATTTTTCAAAAGCCCATAAAATTTCAATGAAATTCAGAAATAATTATGAATATATCATATATTTTTTAAAAATGCCTAAAAAACGGAAAAAAAAATAAAAAAATATGGTAAAATGTTGTTTTACTGCATATTTCGACGATCTGGAGCATTTAGAACACTTTTCATGCAAACCTGATTTTTTAGCTAAAATTCATGGATTTTCAAACTTTTTTCTCAGAATTACTGCTGGAATTGAATTTTAAGCTGAAAGTAACTTAAATATGACGTTCTAGTGATGTATTGTGTCAATACACATTTCAAGTGTGAAAATCCATGTATTTTAGCTAGAAAGTATGGTTTGTCTGAAAAGTGTTGTAAATGCTCCAAATCGTCGAAATATGCAGTAAAACATAATATCACCATATTTTTCGATTTTTTTCAGTGCTTCAGATATTTTTAAAAAGTACATAGTGATGGAATTGAAATTTTCGAGCATTTTTCAACATTTTCAAGTATATTACATATTTTTCAAAAAACCCATAAAATTTCAATGAAATTCAGAAATAATTTTGAATATATCATATATTTTTTAAAAATGCCTGAAAAACTGAAAAAAAAATAAAAAAAATATGGTAAAATGTTGTTTTACTGCATATTTCGAAGATTTGGAGCATTTAGAACACTTTTCAAACAAACCTTACTTTTTAGCTAAAATACATGGATTTTCAAACTATTTTTATCAGAATTCCTGATTGAATTGAAATTTTCGAGCATTTTCAACATTTTAAGGTACATTACATATTTTTCAAAAAGCCCATAAAGTTTCAATGAAATTCAGAAATAATTTTAAATATTTCATATATTTTTCAAAAATTCCTGAGGCATTTAAAAAAATCGAAAAATATGGTAAAATTATGTTTTACTACATATTTCGACGATTTAAAGCATTTAGAATACTTTTCAGACAAACCTGATTTTTTAGCTAAAATTCATGGATTTTCAAACTTTTTTATCAGAATTTACTGATGGAATTGAATTTTATGCTGAAAGTTACTTAAATATGACATTTTAGTGTAGTATTTTGTCAATGCTTATTTCAAGTGTGAAAATCCATGTATTTTATATAAAAATTAAGGTTTGTTTTAAAAGTGTTCTAAATGCTCCAAATCGTTGAAATATGCAGTAAAACTTCATTTTACCATATTTTTCGATTTTTTCAATGCTTCAGGTATTTTTAAAAAACACATACTATTGGAATTGAAATTTTCGAGCATTTTTCAACATTTTAAAGTATATTACATATTTTTCAAAAAACCCATAAAATTTCGATGAAATTCAGAAATAATTCTGAATGTTTCATATATTTTTTAAAAATGCATGAAGCATTAAAAATTTTGAAAAATATGGTAAAATGATGTTTTACTGCATATTTCGACGATTTGGAGCATTTAGAACACTTTTCAGAAAACCTGATTTTTTAGCTAAAATTCATGGATTTTCAAACTTTTTTTATAAGAATTCCTCATTGAATTTAAATTTTCGAGCATTTTCAACATTTTAAGGTATATTACATATTTTTCAAAAAGCCCATAAAACTTCTAAGAAATTCAGAAATATTACCATATTTCGAAAAATATGGTAAAATGATGTTTTACTGCATATTTCGACGATTTGGAGCATTTAGAACACTTTTCAGACAAACCTGATTTTTTAGCTATAATTCATGGATTTTCAAACTTTTTTATCAGAATTACTGATGGAATTGAATATTATACTTAAAGTAACTTAAACATGACATATTAGTGTAGTATTGTGTCAATGCATATTTCAAGTGTGAAAATCCATGCATTTTAGCTAAAAATTAAGGTTTGTTTTAAAAGTGTTCTAAATGCTCCAAATCGTCGAAATATGCAGTGAAACATTATTTTACCATATTTTTCCATTTTTTCAATGCTTCAGGTATTTTTAAAAAATACGTGCAAATGGAATTGAAATTTTCGAGCATTTTTCAACATTTTAAAGTATATTACATATTTTTCAAAAAGCCCATAAAATTTCAATGAAATTCAGAAATAGTTTTTAATATTTCATATTATTTTTAAAAATACCTGAAGCATTGAAAAAATCGAAAAATATGGTAAAATGATGTTTTACTGCATATTTCGACTATTTGGACCATTTACAACACTTTTCAGACAAACCTGGTTTTTTAGCTATAATTCATGGATTTTCAAACTTTTTTATCAGAATTTACTGAGGGAATTGAATTTTAAGCTGAAAGTAACTTAAATATGACATTTTAAAGTAGTCTCGTGCAAATACATATTTCAAGTGTGAAAATCCATGTATCTTAGCGAGAAAGTAAGGTTTGTTTGAAAAGTGATAAAATGTTGCAAATCGGTGAAATATGCAGTAAAACATCATTTTACCAAATTTTACGTTTTTTCAATTCTTCAGGTATTTTTAAAAAACACATGCTAATGGAATTGAAATTTTCGAGCATTTTTCAACATTTTGAAGTATATTACATACATATTTCAAAAAGCCCATAAAATTTTGTTGAAATTCAGAAATAATTTTGAATATTTCATATATTTTTTAAAAATACGTGAAGCATTAAAAATTTCGACAAATATTGAAAAATGATGTTTTACTGCATATTTCGACGATTTGGACCATTTACAACACTTTTCAGAAAATCCTGATTTTTTAGTTAAAATTCATGGATTTTCAAACTTTTTTATCAGAATTACTGATGGAATTGAATTATTTGCCGAAAGCAACTTAAATATGACATTTTAGTGTAGTATTGTGTCAATATATATTTCATGTGTGAAAATCCAGGTATTTTAGCAAAAAATTAAGGTTTGTTTGAAAAGTGTTCTAAATGCTCCAAATCGTCGAAATATGCAGTAAAACATCATTTTACCATATTTCTCGGTTTTTGAATGCTTCAGGTATTTTTTAAACAAACATACTGATGGAATTGAAATTTTCTAACATTTTTCAACATTTTAAAGTATATTACATTTTTTTCAAAAAACCCATAAAATATCGATGAAATTCAGAAATAATTCTTAATATTTGATATATTTCTTAAAAATACATGAAGCATTAAAAAATTCGAAAAATATGGTAAAACGATGCTTTACTGCATATTTCGTCGATTTGGAACATTTGGAACACTTTTCAGCAAACCTGATTTTATAGCTAAAATTCATGGATTTTCAAACTTTTTTATCAGAATTACTGATGGAATTGAAATTTTCGAGCATTTTTCAACATTTTAAAGTATATTACATATTTTTCAAAAAGCCCTTAAAATTTCGATGAAATTCAGAAATAATTTTGAATATTTCATATATTTTTTAAAAATACCTCAAGCATTGAAAAAATCGAAAAATGATGTTTTACTGCATATTTCGACGATTTCGAGCATTTAGAACACTTTTCAAACAAACCTGATTTTTTAGCTAAAATCCATGGATTTTCAAACTTTTTTATCAGAAATACTGATGGAATTGTATTTTATGATGAAAGTAACTTAAATATGACATTTTAGTGATATTGTGCCGATACATATTTCAAATGTGAAAATCCATGCATTTTAAGGAAAAAGGAAGGTTTGTTTGAAAAGTGTTCTAAATGCTGCAAATAGTCGAAATATACAGTAAAACATCATTTTACCATATTTTTCGATTTTTTCAATGCTTCAGGTATTTTTTAAAAAAACAAACTGATGGAATTGAAATTTTAGAGCATTTTTCAACATTTTAAAGTAAATTACGTATTTTTCAAAAAACCCATAAAATTTTGATGAAATTCAGGAATAATTCTGAATATTTCATATATTTTTTTAAAAATACCTGAAGCATTAAAAAATTCGAAAAATATGGTAAAATGATGCTTTACTGCACATTTCGTCGATTTGGAGCATTTGGAACACTTTTCAGCAAACCTGATTTTTCAGCAAAAATTCATGGATTTTCAAACTTTTTTTATCAGAATTACTGATGGAATTGAAATTTTCGAGCATTTTTCAACATTTTAAAATATATTACATATTTTTCAAAAAACCCATCAAATTTCTATGAAATTCAGGAATAATTCTGAATATTTCATATATTTTTTAAAAATACAAGAAGCATTAAAAAAATGATAAATATGGTAAAATGATGTTTTACTGCATATTTCGACGATTTGGAGGATTTAGAACACTTTTCAGACAAACTTGATTTTTTAGGTAAAATTCATGGATTCTGAAACTTTTTTTTTATCAGAATTCCTGATTGAATTGAAATTTTCGAGCATTTTCAACATTTTAAGGTACATTACATATTTTTCAAAAAGCCCATAAAATTTCAATGAAATTCAGAAATAATTTTGAATATTTCATATATTTTTCAAAAATTCCTGAGACATTTAAAAAATCGAAAAATATTGGAAAATGATGTTTTACTGCACATTTCGACGATTTGGAGCATTTAGAACACTTTTCAGAGAAACCTGCTTTTTTAGCTATAATTCATGGATTTTCAAACTTTTTTATCAGAATTTACTGAGGGAATTGAATTTTAAGCTGAAAGTAACTTAAATATGACATTTTAATGTAGATTTGTGCCAATACATATTTCAAGTGTGAAAATCCATGTATTTTAGCGAAATAGTAAGGTTTGTTTGAAAAGTGTTCTAAAGGTTGCAACTCGTCGAAATATGCAGTAAAACATCATGTTACCATAGTTTTCCATTTTTAAAATTCTTCATGTATTTTTAAAAAAAAAACATATTGATTGAATTGTAATTTTCGAGCGTTTTTCAACATTTTAAAGAATATTACATATTTTTCATAAAATCCATAAAATTTGGATGAAATTCAGAAATAATTTTGAATATTTCATATATTTTTTAAAAATACATGAAGCATTAAAAAATTCGAAAAATATGGTAAAATGATGTTTTACTGGATATTTCGATGATTTGGAGCATTTAGAACACTTTTCAGACAAACTTGATTTTTAGGTAAAATTCATGGATTTTCAAACTATTTTTATCAGAATTCCTGATTGAATTGAAATTTTCGAGCATTTTCAACATTTTAAGGTACATTACATATTTTTCAAAAAGCCCATAAAGTTTCAATGAAATTCAGAAATAATTTTAAATATTTCATATATTTTTCAAAAATTCCTGAGGCATTTAAAAAAATCGAGAAATATGGTAAAATTATGTTTTACTACATATTTCGACGATTTAAAGCATTTAGAACACTTTTCAGACAAACCTGATTTTTTAGCTAAAATTCATGGATTTTCAAACTTTTTTATCAGAATTTACTGATGGAATTGAATTTTATGCTGAAAGTTACTTAAATATGACATTTTAGTGTAGTATTTTGTCAATGCTTATTTCAAGTGTGAAAATCCATGTATTTTATATAAAAATTAAGGTTTGTTTTAAAAGTGTTCTAAATGCTCCAAATCGTTGAAATATGCAGTAAAACTTCATTTTCCCATATTTTTCGATTTTTTCAATGCTTCAGGTATTTTTAAAAAACACATACTATTGGAATTGAAATTTTCGAGCATTTTTCAACATTTTAAAGTATATTACATATTTTTCAAAAAACCCATAAAATTTCTATGAAATTCAGAAATAATTCTGAATGTTTCATATATTTTTTAAAAATACATGAAGCATTAAAAATTTTGAAAAATATGGTAAAATGATGTTTTACTGCATATTTCGACGATTTGGAGCATTTAGAACACTTTTCAGAAAACCTGATTTTTTAGGTAAAATTCATGGATTTTCAAACCTTTTTATCAGAATTCCTCAATGAATTGAAATTTTTGAGCATTTTCAACATTTTAAGGTATATTACATATTTTTCAAAAAGCCCATAAAACTTCTAAGAAATTCAGAAATATTACCATATTTCGAAAAATATGGTAAAATGATGTTTTACTGCATATTTCGACGATTTGGAGCATTTAGAACACTTTTCAGACAAACCTGATTTTTTAGCTATAATTCATGGATTTTCAAACTTTTTTATCAGAATTACTGATGGAATTGAATATTATACTTAAAGTAACTTAAACATGACATATTAGTGTAGTATTGTGTCAATGCATATTTCAAGTGCGAAAATCCATGCATTTTAGCTAAAAATTAAGGTTTGTTTTAAAAGTGTTCTAACTGCTCCAAATCGTCGAAATATGCAGTGAAACATTATTTTAAAATATTTTTCCATTTTTTCAATGCTTCAGGTATTTTTAAAAAATATGTGCAAATGGAATTGAAATTTTCGAGCATTTTTCAACATTTTAAAGTATATTACATATTTTTCAAAAAGCCCATAAAATTTCAATGAAATTCAGAAATAGTTTTTAATATTTCATATTATTTTTAAAAATACCTGTAGCATTGAAAAAATCGAAAAATATGGTAAAATGATGTTTTACTGCATATTTCGACTATTTGGACCATTTACAACACTTTTCAGACAAACCTGGTTTTTTAGCTATAATTCATGGATTTTCAAACTATTTTATCAGAATTTACTGAGAGAATTGAATTTTAAGCTGAAAGTAACTTAAATATGACATTTTAAAGTAGTTTCGTGCCAATACATATTTCAAGTGTGAAAATCCATGTATCTTAGCGAGAAAGTAAGGTTTGTTTGAAAAGTGATAAAATGTTGCAAATCGGCGAAATATGCAGTAAAACATCATTTTACCAAATTTTATGTTTTTTCAATTCTTCAGGTATTTTTAAAAAACACATGCTAATGGAATTGAAATTTTCGAGCATTTTTCAACATTTTGAAGTATATTACATACATATTTCAAAAAGCCCATAAAATTTTGTTGAAATTCAGAAATAATTTTGAATATTTCATATATTTTTTAAAAATACGTGAAGCATTAAAAATTTCGACAAATATTGAAAAATGATGTTTTACTGCATATTTCGATGATTTGGACCATTTACAACACTTTTCAGAAAATCCTGATTTTTTAGTTAAAATTCATGGATTTTCAAACTTTTTTATCAGAATTACTGATGGAATTGAATTATTTGCCGAAAGCAACTTAAATATGACATTTTAGTGTAGTATTGTGTCAATATATATTTCATGTGTGAAAATCCAGGTATTTTAGCAAAAAATTAAGGTTTGTTTGAAAAGTGTTCTAAATGCTCCAAATCGTCGAAATATGCAGTAAAACATCATTTTACCATATTTCTCGATTTTTTTGAATGCTTCAGGTATTTTTTAAACAAACATACTGATGGAATTGAAATTTTCTAACATTTTTCAACATTTTAAAGTATATTACATTTTTTTCAAAAAACCCATAAAATATCGATGAAATTCAGAAATAATTCTTAATATTTGATATATTTCTTAAAAATACATGAAGCATTAAAAAATTCGAAAAATATGGTAAAACGATGCTTTACTGCATATTTCGTCGATTTGGAACATTAGGAACACTTTTCAGCAAACCTGATTTTATAGCTAAAATTCATGGATTTTCAAACTTTTTTATCAGAATTACTGATGGAATTTAAATTTTCGAGCACTTCTCAACATTTTAAAGTATATTACATATTTTTCAAATGCCCAAAAAATTTCGATTTAATTCAGAAATAATTTTGAATATTTCATATATTTTTTAAAAATACCTCTAGCATTGAAAAAATCGGAAAATATGGTAAAATGATGTTTTTCTGCATATTTCGATGATTTAGAGCATTTAGAACACTTTTCAGACAAACCTGATTTTATAGAAAAAATTCATGGATTTTCAAACTTTTTTATCAGAATTACTGATGGAATTGAATTTCATGCTGAAAGTAACTTAAATATGACATTTTAGTGTATATTGCTTCAATACATATTTCAAGTGTGAAAATCCATGAATTTTAGCTAAAAGTAAGGTTTGTTTGAAAAGTGTTCAAAATGTTTCAAATCGTCGAAATGTACAGTAAAACATAATTTTACCATATTTTTCGATTTTTTTCAAAGCTTCAGGTATTTTTAAAAAAAAAACTATGGAATTGAAATATTCAAAATTATTTCTGAATTTCATCAAAATTTTATGGGCTATTTTTCAAAAAATATGTAATATATTTTTAAATTGAAAAATGCTCGAAAAATTTCAATTTCATCATATATGTTTTTTAAAAATGCCTGAAGCATTGAAAAAATCGAAAAATATGGTAAAATGATGTTTTACTGCATATATCGACGATTTAGAGCATTTAGAACACTTTTCAGACAAACCTGATTTTTTAGCTAAAATTCATGGATTTTCAAACTTTTTTTTATCAGAATTACTGATGGAATTGAAATTTTCGAGCATTTTCAACATTTTAAAGTATATTACGTATTTTTAAAAAAGCTCACAAAATTTCGATGAAATTCAGAAACAATTTTGAATATTTCATATATTTTTTTAAAAATACCTTAAGCATTGAAAAAATCGGAAAATATGGTAAGATGATGTTTTACTGCATATTTCGACGATTTAGAGCATTTAGAACTCTTTTCAGGCAGACCTGATTTTTTGGCTGAAGGAATTGAAATTTTTGAGGATTTCTCAACATTTTAAAGTGTATTACATATTTTTCAAAAAGCCCATAAAATATTGATGAAATTCAGAAATAATTCTGAATATTTCATATATTTTTTTAAAATACCTGAAATATTGAAAAAATCGAAAAATATGGTAAAATGATGTTTTACTGCATATTTCGACGATTTAGAACATTTAGAACACTTTTCAGACAAACCTGATTTTTTGGCTAAACTTCATGGATTTTCAAACTTTTTATGGGAATTACTGATAGAATTGAATTTAATGCTGAAAGTTACATAAATATGAAATTTTAGTGTACTATTGTGTCAATTCAAATTTCAAGTATGAAAATCCATGTATCTTACCTAAAAAGAAAGGTTTGATTGAAAAGTGTTCTAAATGCTCCAAATCGTCGAAATATGCACTAAAACATCATTTTCCCATATTTTTCGATTTTTTGAATGCTTCAGGTATTTTTTAAACAAACATACTGATGGAATTGAAATTTTCTAACATTTTTCAACATTTTAAAATATATTACATTTTTTTCAAAAAATCCATAAAATTTCGATGAAATTCAGAAATAATTCTTAATATTTGATATATTTCTTAAAAATACATGAAGCACTAAAAAATTCGAAAAATATGGTAAAACGATGCTTTACTGCATATTTCGTCGATTTGGAACGTTTGGAACACTTTTCAGCAAACCTGATTTTATAGCTAAAATTCATGGATTTTCAAACTTTTTTATCAGAATTACTGATGGAATTGAAATTTTCGAGCATTTTTCAACATTTTAAAGTATATTACATATTTTTCAAAAAGCCCATAAAATTTCGATGAAATTCAGAAATAATTTTGAATATTTCATATATTTTTTAAAAATACCTCAAGCATTGAAAAAATCGAGAAATGATGTTTTACTGCATATTTCGACGATTTCGAGCATTTAGAACACTTTTCAGACAAACCTGATTTTTTAGCTAAAATCCATGGATTTTCAAACTTTTTTATCAGAAATACAGATGGAATTGTATTTTATGATGAAAGTAACTTAAATATGACATTTTAGTGATATTGTGCCGATACATATTTCAAATGTGAAAATCCATGCATTTTAAGGAAAAAGCAAGGTTTGTTTGAAAAGTGTTCTAAATGCTGCAAATCGTCGAAATATACAGTAAAACATCATTTTACCATATTTTTCGATTTTTTCAATGCTTCAGGTATTTTTTAAAATAACATACTGATGGATTTGAAATTTTCGAGCATTTTTCAACATTTAAAAGTATATTACATATTTTTCCAAAATCCCATAAAATTTCGATGAAATTCACAAGTAATTTTGAATATTTCAAATATTTTTTAAAAATACCTGAAGCATTGAAAAAATCGAAAAATATGGTAAAAATGATGTTTTACTGCATATTTCGACGATCTGGAGCTTTTAGAACACTTTTCAGACAAACATGATTTTTTTAACTATAATTCACGGATTTTAAAACTTTTTTATCAGAATTTACTGATGGAATTGAATTTATGCTTAAAGTAACTTTAATATGACATTTTAGTGTGGTATTGCGTCAATACATATTTCAAATGTGAAAATCCATGTATTTTAGCTAAAAATTAAGGTTTGTTTGAAAAGTGTTCTAAATGCTCCAAATCGTCGAAATATGCAGTAAAACATCATTTTACCATATTTTTCGATTTTTTGAATGCTTCAGGTATTTTTTAAACAAACATACTGATGGAATTGAAATTTTCTAACATTTTTCAACATTTTAAAGTATATTACATTTTTTTCAAAAAACCCATAAAATTTTGATGAAATTCAGAAATAATTCTTAATATTTGATATATTTCTTAAAAATACATGAAGCATTAAAAAATTCGAAAAATATGGTAAAATGATGCTTTACTGCATATTTCGTCGATTTGGAGCATTTGAAACACTTTTCAGCAAACCTGATTTTTTAGCTAAAATTCATGGATTTTCAAATTTTTTATCAGAATTACTGATGGAATTGAAATTTTCGAGCATTTTTCAACATTTTAAAGTATATTACATATTTTTCAAAAACCCCATAAAATTTCGATGAAATTCAGAAATAATTTTGAATATTGCATATATTTTTTAAAAATACCTTAAGCATTGAAAAAATCGAAAAATGTGGTAAAATGATGTCTTACTGAATATTTGGACGATTTGGAGCATTTAGAACACTTTTCAGACAAACCTGATTTTTTAGCTAAAATTCATGGATTTTCAAACTTTTTTATCAGAATTACTGATGGATTTGAATTTTATGCTGAAAATAACTTAAATATGACATTTTAGTGCAGTATTGTGTCAATACATATTTCAAGTGTGAAAATCCATGTATTTTAGCTAAAAATTAAGGTTTGTATGAATTCGTCGAAATATGCAGTAAAACATCATTTTACCATATTTTTCGATTTTTCAATGCTTCAAGAATTTTTAAAAAATGCATACTGATGGAATTAAATTTTTCGAGCATTTTTCAACATTTTAAAGAATATTACATATTTTTCAAAAAGACCATAAAATTTCGATGAAATTCATAAATAATTTTGAATATTTCATATATTTTTTAAAAATACCTGAAGCATTGAAAAAATCGAAAAATATGGTAAAATGATGTTTTACTGCATATTTCGATTCGAGCATTTAGAACACTTTTCAGACAATCCTGATTTTTTAGCTAACATTCCTGGATTTTCAAACTTTTTTATCAGAATTACTGATGGAATTGAAATATTAAAAAATTTTCAACAGTTTAAAGCATATTACATATTTTTCAAAAAGCCCTTAAAATTTCAATGAAATTCAGAAATAATTTTGAATATTTCATATATTTTTTAAAAATACCTGAAGCATTGAAAAAATCGAAAAATATGGTAAAATGATGTCTTACTGAATATTTGGACGATTTGGAGCATTTAGAACACTTTTCAGACAAACCTGATTTTTTAGCTAAAATTCATGGATTTTCAAACTTTTTTATCAGAATTACTGATGGATTTGAATTGTATACTGAAAGTAACTTAAATATGACATTTTAGTGCAGTATTGTGTCAATACATATTTCAAGTGTGAAAATCCATGTATTTTAGCTAAAAATTAAGGTTTGTATGAAAAATGTTCTAAATGCTCCAAATCGTCAGGAATTTTTAAAAAATACATACTTATGGAATTGAAATTATCGATCATTTTTCAACATTTTAAAGTATATTACATATTTTTCAAAAAGATCATAAAATTTCGATGAAATTCAGAAACAATTTTGAATTTTTCATATATTTTTTAAAAATACCTGAAGCATTGAAAAAATCGAAAAATATGGTAAAATGATGTCTTACTGAATATTTGGACGATTTGGAGCATTTAGAACACTTTTCACACAAACCTGATCTTGTACCTAAAATTCATTGATTTTCAAACTTTTTTATCAGAATTACTGATGGAATTGAATTTTTTGCTCGAAGTAACTTAAATATGACGTTTTAGTGTAGTATTGTGTCAATACATATTTCAAGTGTGAAAATCCATGTATTTTAGCTAAAAATTAAGGTTTGTTTGAAAAGTGTTTTATATGCTCCAAATCGTCGAAGTATGCAGTAAAACATCATTTTACCATATTTTTCGATTTTTTTTCAATGCTTCAGGAATTTTTAAAAAATATATGAAATATTCAAAATTATTTCTGAATTTCATCGAAATTTTATGGGCTTTTTAAAAATATGTAATATACTTTAAAATGTTGAAAAAGCTCGAAAATTTCAATTCCATGAGTAACTCTGATAAAAAAGTTTGAAAATCCATGCATTTTAGCTAAAAAATCAGGTTTGTCTGAAAAGTGTTCTAAATGCTCCGAATCGTGGAAATATGCAGTAAAACATCATTTTACCACTTTTTTCGATTATTTCAATGCTTAAGGTATATTTAAAAAATATGTGGAATATTCAAAATTATTTCTGAATTTCATTGAAATTTTATAGGCTTTTTGAAAAAAATGTAATATATTTTAAAATGTTGAAAATGCTTGAAAATTTCAATTCCATCAGTAATTCTGATAAAAAAGTTTGAAAATCCATTAATTTTAGCTAAAAAATCAGGTTTGTTTGAAAAGTGTTGTAAATGCCCCAAATCGTCGAAATATGCAGTAAAACATCATTTTACCACATTTTTTCCCATTTTTTCAATGCTTCAGGTATTTTTAGAAAAATATATGAAATATTTAAAACTATTTCTGAATTTCATCGAAATTTTATGAGCTTTTTGACAAATATGTTATATATTTTAAAATGTTGAAAAATGCTCGAAAATTTCAATTCCATCAGTACATATTTTTTAAAAATACCTGAAGCATTGAAAAAATCGAAAAATATGGTAAAATAATGTGTTTCTGCATATTTCGAAGATTTGGAGCATTTAGAACACTTTTCAGAGAAACCTGATTTTTTAGCTAAAATTCACGGATTTTCAAACTTTTTTACCGGAATCACTGATGGATTTGAATTTTATGCTGAAAGTAACTTAAAAATGACATTTTAGTGTAGTATTGTATCAATACATATTTCAAGTGTGAAAATCCATGTATTCTAGCTAAAAATTAAGGTTTGTTTGAAAAGTGTTCTAAATGCTCCAAATCGTCGAAATATGCAGTAAAACATAATTTTAGTATTGTGTCAATACATATTTCAAGTGTGAAAATCCATGTATTCTTGCTAAAAATTAAGGTTTGTCTGGAAAGTGTTCTAAATGCTCCAAATCGTCGAAATGTGCAGAAAAACATCATTTTACCATATTTCTCGAATTTTTTCAGTGCTTCAGGCATTTTTAAAAAATACATACTGATTGAATTGAGAATTTTCGTGTATTTTTCAACATTTTAAAGTATATTACATATTTTTCAAAAAGACCATAAAATTTCGATGAAATTCAGAAATAATTTTGAATATTTCATATATTTTTTAAAAATACCTGAAGCATTGAAAAAATCGAAAAATATGGTAAAATGATGTTTTACTGCATATTTCGACGATTTCAAGCATTTAGAACACTTTTCAGACAATCCTGATTTTTTAGCTAAAATTCCTGGATTTTCAAACTTTTTTATCAGAATTCATGATTGAATTGAAATTTTTGAGCATTTTTAACATTTTAAGGTATATTACATGTTTTTCAAAAAGCACATCAAATTTTGATGAAATTCAGAAATAATTTTGAATATTTCATATATTTTTCAAAAATATCTGAAGCATTGAAAAAATCGAAAAATATTGTAAAATGATGTCTATTTGGACGATTTGGAGCATTTAGAACACTTTTCAGACAAATCTGATTTTTAAGCTAAAATTCATGGATTTTCAAACTTTTTTATGAGAATTACTGATGGATTTGAATTTTATGCTGAAAGTAACTTAAATATGATATTTTAGTGCACTATTGTGTCAATACATATTTCACGCGTGAAAATCCATGTATTTTAGCTAAAAGTTAAAGTTTGTTTGAAAAGTGTTCTAAATGCTCCAAATCGTCGAAATATGCAGTAAAACATCATTTTAGTATTGTCAATACATATTTCAAGTGTGAAAATCCATGTATTTTAGCTAAAAATTAAGGTTTGTGTGAAAAATGTTCCAAATGCTCCAAATCGTCGAAATGTGCAGCAAAACATTATTTTTACCATATTTTTCGATTTTTTCAATGCTTCACGAATTTTTAAAAAATACTTACTTACAGAATTGAAATTTTCGAGCATTTTTCAACATCTTAAAATATATTGCATATTTTTCAAAAAGACCATAAAATTTCGATGAAATTCAGAAATAATTTTGAATATTTCATATATTTTTAAGAAATACCTCAAGCATTGAAAAAATGGAAAAATATTGTAAAATGATATTTTTCTGCATATTTCCACGATTTGGAGCATTTAGAACACTTTTCACACAACCCTGATCTTTTATATAAAATTCATTGAGTTTCAAACTTTTTTATCAGAATTGCTGATGGAATTGATTTTTTTGCACGAAGTAACTTAAATATGACGTTTTAGTGTAGTATTGTGTCAGTACATATTTCAAGTGTAAAAATCCATGTATTTTTGCTAAAAATTAAGATTTGTATGAAAAATGTTCTAAATGCTCCAAATCGTCGAAATATGTAGTAAAACATTATTTTTACAATATTTTTCGATTTTTTCAATGTTTTAGGAATTTTTAAAAAATATACTTATGGAATTGAAATTTTTGAGCATTTTTCAACATTTAAAAGTATATTACATATTTTTCAAAAAACCCATAAAATTTCGATGAAATTCAGAAATAATTCTGAATATTTCATATATTTTTTTAAAAATACATGAAGCATTAAAAAATTTGAAAGATATGGTAAAATGATGTTTTTTCTGCATATTTCGACGATTTAGAACAATTAAAACATTTTTCAGACAAACCTGACTTTTTAGTTAAATTCATGGATTTTCAAAGTTTTTTATCAGATTTACTGACGAAATTGAATTTTAAGCTGAAAGTAACTTAAATATGACATTTTAATGTAGTTTCGTGCCAATACATATTTCAAGTGTGAAAAATCCATGTATCTTAGCGAGAAAGTAAGGTTTGTTTGATAAGTGTCCTAAATGTTGCAAGTCGGCAAAATATGCAGTAAAACATCATTTTAACGAATTTTAATTTTTTTTCAATTCGTCAGTTATTTTTAAAAAACACATGCTAGTGGAATTGAAATTTTTGAGCATTTTTCAACATTTTGAAGTATATTACATATATATTTCAAAAAGCCCATAAAATTTTGTTGAAATTCAGAAATAATTTTGAATATTTCATATATTTTTTAAAAATACCTGAAGCATTAAAAAATTCGACAAATATTGTAAAACGATGTTTTACCGCATATTTCGACGATCTGGAGCATTTAGAACACTTTTCAGCAAACCTGATTTTTCAGCTAAAATTGATGGATTTTCAAACTTTTTTATCAGAATTACTGATGGAATTGAAATATTCGAGAATTTTCAACATTTTAAAGTATATTATGTATTTTTCAAAAAGCCCATAAAATTTCGATGAAATTCAGAAATAATTTTGAATATTTCATATATTTTTTAAAAATACCTTAAGCATTGAAAAGAATCGAAAAATATGGTAAGATGATGTTTTACTGCACGTTTCGACGATTTGGAGCATTTTCAACACTTCAGACAAACCTGATTTTTTAGCTAAAATTTTTAGATTTTCAAACTTTTTTATCAGAATTTACTGAGGGAATTGAATTTCATGCTTAAAGTAACTTAAATATGACATTTTTGTGTGGTATTGAGTCAATGCATATTTCAAGTGTAAAAACCAATGTATTTTTGCTAAAAATTAAGGTTTGTTTGAAAAGTGTTCTAAATATTGCAAATCGTCGAAATATGCAGTGAAACATCATTTTACCATATTTTTCCATTTTTTCAATGCTTCAGGTATTTTTAAAAAATACATGCTAATGGAATTGAAATTTTGGAGCATTTTTTCAACATTTTAATGTATATTACATATTTTTCAAAACGCCCATAAAATTTCGATGAAATTCGGAAATTATTTTGAATATTTCAAATATTTTTTAAAAATACATGAAACATTGAAAAATCGAAAAATATGGTAAAATGATGACTAACTGCATATTCGGACGATTTGGAGCATTTAGAACACTTTTCAGACAAACCTGATCTTTTAGCAAAAATTCATGGATTTTCAACCATTTTTATCAGAAATACTGATAGAATTGAATTTTATGCTGAAAGTAACATAAATATGACATTTTAGTGGTATTGTGCCGATACATATTTCAAGTGTGAAAATCCATGCATTTGAGGGAAAAAGTAAGGTTTGTTTGAAAAGTGTTCTAAATGCTGCAAATCGTCGAAATATGTAGTAAAACATCATTTTACCATATTTTGCGATTTTTTCAATGCTTAAGGTATTTTTTAAAAAAACATTCTGATGGATTTGAAATTTTCGAGCATTTTTCAACATTTAAAAGTATATTACACATTTTTCAAAAAAAAAACATAAAATTTCGATGAAATTCAGAAATAATTCTTAATATTTCATATATTTTTTAAAAATACCTGAAGCATTGAAAAAATCGAAAAATATGGTAAAATGATGTCTTACTGAATATTTGGACGATTTGGAGCATTTAGAACACTTTTCAGACAAACCTGATTTTTTAGCTAAAATTCATGGATTTTCAAACTTTTTTATCAGAATTACTGATGGATTTGAATTTTATGCTGAAAGTAACTTAAATATGACATTTTAGTGCAGTATTGTGTCAATACATATTTCAAGTGTGAAAATCCATGTATTTTAGCTAAAAATTAAGGTTTGTATGAAAAATGTTCTAAATGCTCCAAATCGTCAGGAATTTTTAAAAAATACATACTTTTAATTGAATTTTTCGATCATTTTTCAACATTTTAAAGTATATTACATATCTTTCAAAAAGATCATAAAATTTCGATGAAATTCAGAAACAATTTTGAATATTTCGTATATTTTTAAAAAATACTTCAAGCATTGAAAAAATGGAAAAATATGGTAAAATGATTTTTTCTGAATATCTCGACGATTTGGAGCATTTAGAACACTTTTCACACAAACCTGATCTTGTACCTAAAATTCATTGATTTTCAAACTTTTTTAGTGTAGTATTTAGTGTAGTATTGTGTCAATACATATTTGGAGCATTTAGAACACTTTTCAGAGAAACCTGATTTTTTAGCTAAAATTCACGGATTTTCAAACTTTTTTATCGGAATCACTGATGGATTTGAATTTTATGCTGAAAGTAACTTAAATATGATATTTCAAGTGTAAAAATCCATGTATTTTAGCAGAAAATTAAGGGTTGTCTGAAAAGTGTTCTAAATACTCCAAATCATCGAAATATGCAGTAAAACATCATTTCAACATATTTTTCGATTTTTTAAATGCTTCAGGTATTTTTAAAAAATACATACTGATGGAATTGAAATTTTCGATCATTTTTGAACATTTTGAAGCATATTACATATTTTTCAAAAAGCCCATAAAATTTCTATGAAATTCAGAAATAATTTTGAATATTTCATATATTTTTTAAAAATACTTGAAGCACTGAAAAAATCGAAAAATATAGCAAAATGATGTTTTACTGCATATTTCGACGATTTTGAGCATTTAGAACACTTTTCAGACAAACCTGATTTTTTAGATAAAATTCATGGATTTTCAAACTTTTTTATCAGAATTACTGATGGAATTGAATTATATGCTGAAAGTAACTTAAATATGACATTTTAGTGTTGTATTTTGTCAATACATATTTCAAGTGTGAAAATCCATATATTTTAGCTAAAAGTTAAGGTTTGTCTGAAAAGTGTTCTAAATGCTCCAAATTGTCGAAATATGCAGTAAAACATCATTTTACCATATTTTTCAATTTTTTCAATGCTTCAGGTATTTTTAAGAAAATACATACTGATGGAAATGAAATTTTTGAGCATTTTCAACATTTTAAAGTATATTGCACATTTTTCAAAAATCCTATAAAATTTCGATGAAATTCGGAAATAATTTTGAATATTTCATATATTTTTTTAAAAATACACGAAACACTGAAAAAATCGAAAAATATGGGAAAATGATGTTTAACTGCATATTTCGACGATTTGGAGCATTTAGAACACTTTTCAGACAAACCTGATTTTTTAGCTAAAATTCATGTATTTTCAACATTTTTTATCAGAAATACTGATGGAATTGAATTTTATGCTGAAAGTAACTTAAATATGACATTTCATTGGAATTGTGTTGATACATATTTCAAGTGTGAAAATCCATGCATTTTAGGGAAAAAGTAAGGTTTGTTTGAGAAGTGTTGTAAATGCTGCAAATCGTCGAAATATGCAGTAAAATATCCTTTTACCATATTTTTCGATTTTTTCAGTGCTTCAGGTATTTTTTTAAGAAAACATACTGATGAAATTGAAATTTTCAACATTTCAAAGTATATTACACATTTTTCAAAAG
The DNA here is from genome assembly GCF_038502225.1 of Cherax quadricarinatus. Lineage (NCBI taxonomy): Eukaryota > Metazoa > Arthropoda > Malacostraca > Decapoda > Parastacidae > Cherax > Cherax quadricarinatus. The sequence continues at coordinate 249,718 of NC_091388.1, forward strand.
ACCCATAAAATTTCGATGAAATTCATAAATAATTCTGAATATTTCATATATTTTTTAAAAATACATGAAGCATTAGAAAATTTGAAAAATATGGTAAAATGATGTTTTACTGCATATTTCGACGATTTGGAGCATTTAGAACACTTTTCAGACTAACGTGATTTTTCAGGTAAAATTCATGGATTTTCAAACTTTTTTATCAGAATTCCTGATTGAATTGAAATTTTCGAGCATTTTCAACATTTTCAGGTATATTACATATTTTTCAAAAAGCCTATAAAATTTCGATGAAATTCAAAAATAATTTTGAATATTTCATATATTTTTCAAAAATACCTGAGACATTTAAAAAATCGAAAAATATGTTAAAATTATATTTTACTACATATTTCGACGATTTGCAGCATTTAGAGCACTTTTCAGAAAAAGCTGATTTTTTAGCTAAAATTCATTAATTTTCAAACATTTTTATCAGAATTGCTAATGGAATTGAATTTTATGATGAAAATAACTTAAATATGACATTTTAGTGTGGTATTGTGTCAATGCATATTTCAAGTGTGAAAATCCATGTATTTTATATAAAAATTAAGGTTTCTTGGAAAGTGTTCTAAATGCTCCAAATCGTCGAAATATGCAGTAAAACATCAATATACCATATTTTTCGATTTCTTTCTATGCTTCAGGTATTTTAAAAAACATATTCTATTGGAAATGAAATTTTCGAGCATTTTTCAACATTTTAAAGTATATTACAATTTTTCAAAAAGCCCATAAAATTTCTATGAAATTCAGAAATAATTTTGAATATTTCATATATTTTTTAAAAATACCTGAAACATTGAAAAAATCGAAAAATATAGTAAAATGATGTTTTACTGCATATTTCGACGATTTGGAGCATTTAGAACACTTTTCAGACAAACCTGATCTTTTAGCAAAAATTCATGGATTTTCAACCATTTTTATCAGAAATACTGATAGAATTGAATTTTATGCTGAAAGTAACATAAATAAATGCATATTTCAAGTGTGAAAATCCATGTATTTTAGCTAAAAATTAAGGTTTGTCTGAAAAGTGTTTTAAATGCTCCAAATCGTTGAAATATGCAGTAAAACATCATTTTACCATATGCTTCAGGTATTTTAAAAAAATCATACTGATGGAATTGAAATTTTCGAGAATTTTTCAACATTTAAAAGTATATTACATAATAGTATTGTGTCAATACATATTTCAAGTGTGAAAATCCATGTATTTTAGCTAAAAATTAAGGTTTGTATGAAAAATGTTCTAAATTCTCCAAATCGTCGAATTATGCAGTAAAACATTACTTTACCATATTTTTCGATTTTTTTCAATGTTTCAGGAATTTTTAAAAAATGCATACTTATGGAATTGAAATTTTCGAGCATTTTTCAACATTTCAAAGTATATTACATATTTTTAAAAAAAACCATAAAATTTCGGTGAAATTCTTAAACAATTTTGAATATTTCGTATATTTTTAAAAAATACCTCAAGCACTGAAAAAAATGGAAAAATATGGTAAAATGCTGTTTTTCTGCATATTTCGACGATATGGAGCATTTAGAACACTTTTCACACAAACCTAATTTTTTAGCTAAATTTCATGGATTTTCAAACTTTTTTATCAGAATTACTGATGCATTTGAATTTTATGCTGAAAGTAACTTAAATATGACATTTTAGTGCAGTATTGTGTCAATACATATTTCAAGTGTGAAAATCCATGTATTTTAGCTAAAAATTAAGGTTTGTATGAAAAATGTTCTAAATGCTCCAAATCGTCGAAATATGCAGTAAAACATCATTTTACCATATTTTTCGAATTTTCAATGCTTCAAGAATTTTTAGAAAATGCATTCTGATGGAATTAAAATTTTCGAGCATTTTTCAACATTTTAAAGAATATTACATATTTTTCAAAAAGACCATAAAATTTCGATGAAATTCATAAAAAATTTTGAATATTTCATATATTTTTTAAGAATACCTGGAGCATTGAAAAAATCGAAAAATACTGCATATTTCGATTCGAGCATTTAGAACACTTTTCAGACAATCCTGATTTTTTAGCTAAAATTCCTGGATTTTCAACCTTTTTTATCAGAATTACTGATGGAATTGAAATATTAAAGAATTTTCAACAGTTTAAAGTATATTACATATTTTTCAAGAAGCCCATAAAATTTCAATGAAATTCAGAAATAATTTTGAATATTTCATATATTTTTTAAAAATACCTGAAGCATTGAAAAAATCGAAAAATATGGTAAAATGATGTCTTACTGAATATTTGGACGATTTGGAGCATTTAGAACACTTTTCAGACAAACCTGATTTTTTAGCTAAAATTCATGGATTTTCAAACTTTTTTTATCAGAATTACTGATGGATTTGAATTTTATGCTGAAAGTAACTTAAATATGACATTTTAGTGCAGTATTGTGTCAATACATATTTCAAGTGTGAAAATCCATGTATTTTAGCTAAAAATTAAGGTTTGTATGAAATCGTCGAAATATGCAGTAAAACATCATTTTACCATATTTTTTATTTTTCAATGCTTCAGGAATTTTTAAAAAATGCATACTGATGGAATTAAAATTTTCGAGCATTTTTCAACATTTTAAAGAATATTACATATTTTTCAAAAAGACCATAAAATTTCGATGAAATTCATAAATAATTTTGAATATTTCATATATTTTTTAAAAATACCTGAAGCATTGAAAAAATCGAAAAATGTGGTAAAATGATGTTTTACTGCATACTTCGATTCGAGCATTTAGAACACTTTTCAGACAATCCAGATTTTTTAGCTAAAATTCATGGATTTTCAAACTTTTTTATCAGAATTACTGATGGAATTGAAATATTAAAAAAATTTCAACAGTTTAAAGTATATTACATATTTTTCAAAAAGCCCTTAAAATTTAAATGAAATTCAGAAATAATTTTGAATATTTCATATATTTTTTAAAAATACCTGAAACATTGAAAAAATCGAAAAATATGGTAAAATGATGTCTTACTGAATATTTGGACGATTTGGAGCATTTAGAACACTTTTCAGACAAACCTGATTTTTTAGCTAAAATTCATGGATTTTCAAACTTTTTTATCAGAATTACTGATGGATTTGAATTTTATGCTGAAAGTAACTTAAATATGACATTTTAGTGCAGTATTGTGTCAATACATATTTCAAGTGTGAAAATCCATGTATTTTAGCTAAAAATTAAGGTTTGTATGAAAAATGTTCTAAATGCTCCAAATCGTCAGGAATTTTTAAAAAATACATACTTATGGAATTGAAATTTTCGATAATTTTTCAACATTTTAAAGTATATTACATATTTTTCAAAAAGATCATAAAATTTCGATGAAATTCAGAAACAATTTTGAATATTTCATATATTTTTAAAAAATACCTCAAGCATTGAAAAAATGGAAAAATATGGTAAAATGATTTTTTCTGCATATTTCGACGATTTGGAGCATTTAGAACGCTTTTCACACAAACCTGATCTTGTACCTAAAATTCATTGATTTTCAAACTTTTTTATCAGAATTACTGATGGAATTGAATTTTTTGCTCGAAGTAACTTAAATATGACGTTTTAGTGTAGTATTGTGTCAATACATATTTCAAGTGTGAAAATCCATGTATTTTAGCTAAAAATTAAGGTTTGTTTGAAAAGTGTTTTATATGCTCCAAATCGTCGAAGTATGCAGTAAAACATCATTGTACCATATTTTTCGATTTTTTTCAATGCTTCAGGAATTTTTAAAAAATATATGAAATATTCAAAATTATTTCTGAATTTAATCGAAATTTTACGGGCTTTTTGAAAAATATGTAATATACTTTAAAATGTTGAAAAAGCTCGAAAATTTCAATTCCATGAGTAATTCTGATAAAAAAGTTTGAAAATCCATGCATTTTAGCTAAAAAATCAGGTTTGTCTGAAAAGTGTTCTAAATGCTCCGAATCGTGGTAATATGCAGTAAAACATCATTTTACCACATTTTTCGATTATTTCAATGCTTGAGGTATTTTTAAAAAATATGTGAAATATTCAAAATTATTTCTGAATTTCATCGAAATTTTATAGGCTTTTTGAAAAAATGTAATATATTTTAAAATGTTAAAAATGCTCGAAAATTTCAATTCCATCAGTAATTCTGACAAAAATGTTAAAAATGCTCGAAAATTTCAATTCCATCAGTAATTCTGAAAAAAAAGTTTGAAAATCCATTAATTTTAGCTAAAAAATCAGGTTTGTTTGAAAAGTGTTGTAAATGCTCCAAATCGTCGAAATATGCAGTAAAACATCATTTTACCATATTTTTTCCATTTTTTCAATGCTTCAGGTATTTTTAGAAAAATATATGAAATATTCAAAATTATTTCTGAATTTCATCGAAATTTTATGGGCTTTTTGACAAATATGTAATATATTTTAAAATGTTGAAAAATGCTCCAAAATTTCAATTCAATCAGTACATATTTTTTAAAAATACCTGAAGCATTGAAAAAATCGAAAAATATGGTAAAATGATGTGTTTCTGCATATTTCGAAGATTTGGAGCATTTAGAACACTTTTCAGAGAAACCTGATTTTTTAGCTAAAATTCACGGATTTTCAAACTTTTTTATCAGAATCACTGATGGATTTGAAATTTATGCTGAAAGTAACTTAAATATGACATTTTAGTGTAGTATTGTATCAATACATATTTCAAGTGTGAAAATCCATGTATTCTAGCTAAAAATTAAGGTTTGTTTGAAAAGTGTTCTAAATCCTCCAAATCGTCGAAATATGCAGTAAAACATCATTATAGTATTGTGTCAATACATACTTCAAATGTGAAAATCCATGTATTTTAGCTAAAAATTAAGGGATGTCTGAAAAGTGTTCTAAATGCTTCAAATCGTCGAAATATGCAGTAAAACATCATTTCAACATATTTTTCGATTTTTTCAATGCTTCAGGTATTTTTAAAAAATACATACTGATGGAATTGAAATTTTCGATCATTTTTCAACATTTTGAAGTATATTACATATTTTTCAAAAAGCCCATAAAATTTCGATGAAATTCAGAAATAATTTTGAATATTTCATATATTTTTTAAAAATACTTGAAGAATTGAAAAATTCGAAAAAACATGGTTAAATGATGTCTTACTGAATATTTCGACGATTTGGAGCATTTAGAACACTTTTCAGACAAACCTGATTTTTTAGCTAAAATTCTCGGATTTTCAAACTTTTTTATCAGAAATACTGAAGGATTTGAATTTTATGCTGAAAGTAACTTAAACATGACATTTTATTGTAGTATTGTGTCAATACATATATCAAGTGTGAAACTCCATGTATTTTAGCTAAAAATTAAGGTTTGTTTGAAAAGTGTTCTAAATGCTCAAAATCGTCGAAATATGCAGTAAAACATTATTTTAGTATTGTGTCAATACATATTTCAAGTGTGAAAATCCATGTATTTTAGCTAAAAATTAAGGTTTGTCTGGAAAGTGTTCTAAATGCTCCAAATTGTCGAAATATGCAGTAAAACATCATTATAGTATTGTGTCAATACATATTTCAAGTGTGAAAATCCATGTATTTTAGCTAAAAATTAAGGTTTGTATGAAAAATGTTCTAAATTCTCCAAATCGTCGAATTATGCAGTAAAACATTACTTTACCATATTTTTCGATTTTTTTCAATGTTTCAGGAATTTTTAAAAAATGCATACTTATGGAATTGAAATTTTCGAGCATTTTTCAACATTTCAAAGTATATTACATATTTTTAAAAAAAACCATAAAATTTCGGTGAAATTCTTAAACAATTTTGAATATTTCGTATATTTTTAAAAAATACCTCAAGCACTGAAAAAAATGGAAAAATATGGTAAAATGCTGTTTTTCTGCATATTTCGACGATATGGAGCATTTAGAACACTTTTCACACAAACCTAATTTTTTAGCTAAATTTCATGGATTTTCAAACTTTTTTATCAGAATTACTGATGCATTTGAATTTTATGCTGAAAGTAACTTAAATATGACATTTTAGTGCAGTATTGTGTCAATACATATTTCAAGTGTGAAAATCCATGTATTTTAGCTAAAAATTAAGGTTTGTATGAAAAATGTTCTAAATGCTCCAAATCGTCGAAATATGCAGTAAAACATCATTTTACCATATTTTTCGAATTTTCAATGCTTCAAGAATTTTTAGAAAATGCATTCTGATGGAATTAAAATTTTCGAGCATTTTTCAACATTTTAAAGAATATTACATATTTTTCAAAAAGACCATAAAATTTCGATGAAATTCATAAAAAATTTTGAATATTTCATATATTTTTTAAGAATACCTGGAGCATTGAAAAAATCGAAAAATACTGCATATTTCGATTCGAGCATTTAGAACACTTTTCAGACAATCCTGATTTTTTAGCTAAAATTCCTGGATTTTCAACCTTTTTTATCAGAATTACTGATGGAATTGAAATATTAAAGAATTTTCAACAGTTTAAAGTATATTACATATTTTTCAAGAAGCCCATAAAATTTCAATGAAATTCAGAAATAATTTTGAATATTTCATATATTTTTTAAAAATACCTGAAGCATTGAAAAAATCGAAAAATATGGTAAAATGATGTCTTACTGAATATTTGGACGATTTGGAGCATTTAGAACACTTTTCAGACAAACCTGATTTTTTAGCTAAAATTCATGGATTTTCAAACTTTTTTTATCAGAATTACTGATGGATTTGAATTTTATGCTGAAAGTAACTTAAATATGACATTTTAGTGCAGTATTGTGTCAATACATATTTCAAGTGTGAAAATCCATGTATTTTAGCTAAAAATTAAGGTTTGTATGAAATCGTCGAAATATGCAGTAAAACATCATTTTACCATATTTTTTATTTTTCAATGCTTCAGGAATTTTTAAAAAATGCATACTGATGGAATTAAAATTTTCGAGCATTTTTCAACATTTTAAAGAATATTACATATTTTTCAAAAAGACCATAAAATTTCGATGAAATTCATAAATAATTTTGAATATTTCATATATTTTTTAAAAATACCTGAAGCATTGAAAAAATCGAAAAATGTGGTAAAATGATGTTTTACTGCATACTTCGATTCGAGCATTTAGAACACTTTTCAGACAATCCAGATTTTTTAGCTAAAATTCCTGGATTTTCAAACTTTTTTATCAGAATTACTGATGGAATTGAAATATTAAAAAAATTTCAACAGTTTAAAGTATATTACATATTTTTCAAAAAGCCCTTAAAATTTAAATGAAATTCAGAAATAATTTTGAATATTTCATATATTTTTTAAAAATACCTGAAACATTGAAAAAATCGAAAAATATGGTAAAATGATGTCTTACTGAATATTTGGACGATTTGGAGCATTTAGAACACTTTTCAGACAAACCTGATTTTTTAGCTAAAATTCATGGATTTTCAAACTTTTTTATCAGAATTACTGATGGATTTGAATTTTATGCTGAAAGTAACTTAAATATGACATTTTAGTGCAGTATTGTGTCAATACATATTTCAAGTGTGAAAATCCATGTATTTTAGCTAAAAATTAAGGTTTGTATGAAAAATGTTCTAAATGCTCCAAATCGTCAGGAATTTTTAAAAAATACATACTTATGGAATTGAAATTTTCGATAATTTTTCAACATTTTAAAGTATATTACATATTTTTCAAAAAGATCATAAAATTTCGATGAAATTCAGAAACAATTTTGAATATTTCATATATTTTTAAAAAATACCTCAAGCATTGAAAAAATGGAAAAATATGGTAAAATGATTTTTTCTGCATATTTCGACGATTTGGAGCATTTAGAACGCTTTTCACACAAACCTGATCTTGTACCTAAAATTCATTGATTTTCAAACTTTTTTATCAGAATTACTGATGGAATTGAATTTTTTGCTCGAAGTAACTTAAATATGACGTTTTAGTGTAGTATTGTGTCAATACATATTTCAAGTGTGAAAATCCATGTATTTTAGCTAAAAATTAAGGTTTGTTTGAAAAGTGTTTTATATGCTCCAAATCGTCGAAGTATGCAGTAAAACATCATTGTACCATATTTTTCGATTTTTTTCAATGCTTCAGGAATTTTTAAAAAATATATGAAATATTCAAAATTATTTCTGAATTTAATCGAAATTTTACGGGCTTTTTGAAAAATATGTAATATACTTTAAAATGTTGAAAAAGCTCGAAAATTTCAATTCCATGAGTAATTCTGATAAAAAAGTTTGAAAATCCATGCATTTTAGCTAAAAAATCAGGTTTGTCTGAAAAGTGTTCTAAATGCTCCGAATCGTGGTAATATGCAGTAAAACATCATTTTACCACATTTTTCGATTATTTCAATGCTTGAGGTATTTTTAAAAAATATGTGAAATATTCAAAATTATTTCTGAATTTCATCGAAATTTTATAGGCTTTTTGAAAAAATGTAATATATTTTAAAATGTTAAAAATGCTCGAAAATTTCAATTCCATCAGTAATTCTGAAAAAAAAGTTTGAAAATCCATTAATTTTAGCTAAAAAATCAGGTTTGTTTGAAAAGTGTTGTAAATGCTCCAAATCGTCGAAATATGCAGTAAAACATCATTTTACCATATTTTTTCCATTTTTTCAATGCTTCAGGTATTTTTAGAAAAATATATGAAATATTCAAAATTATTTCTGAATTTCATCGAAATTTTATGGGCTTTTTGACAAATATGTAATATATTTTAAAATGTTGAAAAATGCTCCAAAATTTCAATTCAATCAGTACATATTTTTTAAAAATACCTGAAGCATTGAAAAAATCGAAAAATATGGTAAAATGATGTGTTTCTGCATATTTCGAAGATTTGGAGCATTTAGAACACTTTTCAGAGAAACCTGATTTTTTAGCTAAAATTCACGGATTTTCAAACTTTTTTATCAGAATCACTGATGGATTTGAAATTTATGCTGAAAGTAACTTAAATATGACATTTTAGTGTAGTATTGTATCAATACATATTTCAAGTGTGAAAATCCATGTATTCTAGCTAAAAATTAAGGTTTGTTTGAAAAGTGTTCTAAATCCTCCAAATCGTCGAAATATGCAGTAAAACATCATTATAGTATTGTGTCAATACATACTTCAAATGTGAAAATCCATGTATTTTAGCTAAAAATTAAGGGATGTCTGAAAAGTGTTCTAAATGCTTCAAATCGTCGAAATATGCAGTAAAACATCATTTCAACATATTTTTCGATTTTTTCAATGCTTCAGGTATTTTTAAAAAATACATACTGATGGAATTGAAATTTTCGATCATTTTTCAACATTTTGAAGTATATTACATATTTTTCAAAAAGCCCATAAAATTTCGATGAAATTCAGAAATAATTTTGAATATTTCATATATTTTTTAAAAATACTTGAAGAATTGAAAAATTCGAAAAAACATGGTTAAATGATGTCTTACTGAATATTTCGACGATTTGGAGCATTTAGAACACTTTTCAGACAAACCTGATTTTTTAGCTAAAATTCTCGGATTTTCAAACTTTTTTATCAGAAATACTGAAGGATTTGAATTTTATGCTGAAAGTAACTTAAACATGACATTTTATTGTAGTATTGTGTCAATACATATATCAAGTGTGAAACTCCATG